>NC_054865.1:312949-472949 GCF_018320785.1 Cheilinus undulatus
TGTTTCTGACCTGCTGTTGCCCTGTCCCTACTTTTTTGAGACGTGTTGCTGCCATCAGATTCAGAATGAGCTCATATTTCCCTGAAATGTTCAGATGTCTCAGTTTAACTCTGATGTGTTGTTTCTGTTCTGTTGTACACCTAAATATGAGAGACTGTAGCCATATGGCTCATTTCCCTCTCGAGTCCCACTGGCAGAAGAATGAACAGAGAGAGGGGGACTGAGGCGAGCCACCAAGCATTAATCAACTAACATTTGCGCATGATTATATTGCAAGTATCCCTTTGTTGCTATTGCACATATCCCACAATCATTATTGCACGTATAACTGTATTGCACATTTCCCATTGCCACTATTGCACATGATAACGTTGCACGTTTCTCATAATCATAATCACTATTGCACATAACCCTTTAACACTATTACCTGTGAATGAATTGCATAAAGCCCATATCTACACATTTAAAAAACAAGTTATACAGTAACCCCAGGAACAGACCCATCAGTGGAAAAGACAAATTTACTCAGTTATGATCATAATTCTGGTTTTCCAACAGCCATGCTTTGAGATGTTTAGTAAATGGGATGAGATGTAGGTGGTGTAGAATTCCAGGTTTGGGATAAACGAATGGTGAAAGAAGACTGCCCAAATGCACTTTTCCGAAGAGGTACGATACAGTCACCTCCAGAGCCTGCTCTGGTTGATCTACTGGAATTTTTCTTTATGAATTCCTGTAGCAGAGGCGAGGCTTGGTCATGAAAAATGTTGTAAACCAAAACAGAATCCGTGTATTTTACGATGTTATCCAGGTTTAATTGCTCGTATTTCTTAAGAATAAAACAGTGATGATACTTTTTTCTTTCGTCTAGAACCGTTAAAGCTTGTTTAAAACTGTTACGATTGGATTTATGGTTGTTTTGCAGGCCGTTGTCCAGCTCATTATGCAATACAACATGTGGGGCATGATCATCGCGTCAAAATACAGTTGAGCTGATTCCAGCGACAGATTATTCTGGATAAATCTAAAACTTGACAGGTTAAATTTCATCCTATTAGCAATCTTCCTTACCTGTTGTTTGAAATGAAGTTAGAACAATTCCTACATGTTTTAATTCTTGTACAGCCTCAATCGTTTGGCCTTGTACAAGATATTAGGATCAATTTCGCCGTTTGTCTTTTTAGAAAAGTACACATGCAGTCTTGGAGATATTAAGATGTAATTGCGAGCTATGAAGCCATTTAGAGATATTACTCATGGCAGCTGTCAACTCTTCTGCAGCTTGCTTCTTGTCTTTTGTGTGGACGTACAAAACCGCATCATCGGCATACATTTGACGGACCACATTTGGTGGACGACAGCTGGGCAGATCATTTATAAACCAACTGAAGAGCAGTGGCCCCAGCACCGACCCTTGTGGCACTCAAAGACAGTTGTCACGGTGTAATGATTTTACATTCTGTACTCTAACACACTGTGTCCTCGAAGAGACATAGGAGTTAATCTAATTTAGAGCATTTACAGAAAAATTAAAATAGGATAGTTTAGTCAATAACATCTGCTGGTTCATTGTGTCAAATGCTTTCTTAAGATCAATAAAGACAGCACCAATAATGCCCCCTGCGTCCAACCTGGGTTTTAAAATTTTCCAGAAAGCAGCAGACAGCCATCTCAGTGGAAGGATATTTTCTGAAACCAAATTACATTTGGTGTAAATTATATGGACTGGTGTTTAAGTGCTTTACGATCTGCAGGAAGTATACTTATAGGTCTGTAATTCATAATTGTTGCTGGGTCACCTGATTTAAGAATTGTTGTAACCACTGAGCTCTTCCATGGCTCCAGAAAAGTCCCCTCTAGCAAGTCATTGCAAATATTACTAGAGATTAACCGAGTGATATAAGAGATTGCTTAAGGATTTTAAGAAACGTTGTATCCAAATCGAATGTGTCTTTGGCCTCAGAGCTATTAAGCCCGCTGATTATCTTGTCAATATGAGACTGGGCTACTGTACAAAGATTAAAAATTGGTGCGGCTGTATTTAAGGGAATTGGCCAGAGGTGGTGTGACAGCGATGGATGTTCAGTTGCTGCACTGCCAAGATGCTGAAGTAGCAAACTATGGTTAGCCTCAGCCTGAGGGCCTGCATGAATAGAGCCACTGTGGTGTGACAGTGGCCCGGGGTCATGTGCCAAGCTGAACAGTCTATAAAATAATCAATCAGAGCTGTTGCAATCTGTCAATAATGTTCTTGTTGTTTTAGCTGTCAGACGGAAGTTTGAGTCCACTCACTGGGTCATGAAGATGGTGGAGCCGTTCACCTACTTTGGCAGCAATAAAACTACTGTGAGAGTGAGTCAAACTGAAGCCTGGATGCCGGTTCTTTGTGGGACCAAATAGTGGATCCTGAGGAGGAGGTCTGACCTGGTTGTTGTGTCTCTGGTATTAACAGGTGACCGTGAAGAGTACGGAGGTGGCCATATGTTTCGAGCAGTTTTATAAAGCCGTCAAAAACCAGGACTGCATCATCTTAGAAGGAAAAGGGACGCAGCCGTCTTACTTCGAGTCTCCTACTGGTCGCTCAACTGTCAACGATCTAAATACATACCTGCCCGCTATTAAGGCCACGCCGCCCGTGGCAGAAACAAGGATGACATTTAATATCAATGGGATACCTGTGAGTGTTCTTCTGGTCAAGCATTCGTTAGATTTCAGATGAGGATACCTGTTCAGACATTTACAGGAGTCTTCCTGTGTCTGCTTGTCATTCCAGTACGATGTTTCCTTTCTTCATGTGGACGGTTATGGAGCCGTCATCCTTGGTCCACATGGCCCGCACCGCCAAAGAGGAGTGGTGAGTACCGTCAAATATTACACATTATTAGAATATTTCATTTAACAATGCTCCCGTTCTAGTTAGGTCTGAAATCAGGTCATTGTTGCTTTTCACCCCCCCACCCCCACACACACACGCACACGCACACACACACACACAGGTAAAGGCATGAAACCAAGGCTCATTCTTTCAGTCATTCTCCAGAGTTCATGACCATGGCTGAGGTGAGGAACAAAGACCGACTGGTTATTCTAAAGCGTTGCCTTCTGGCTACGCTCCCTCTTCACCTTCAACGCTGCTGTTGCTGCATCCCTGAAACCCCACCCCCTTCCCTGCCAGAGAGGGGACACTCCATGTGCCACTGAGGGTCAGAACAGCCAGGCCCCCATCCTTACCTGTCATCCACCTTCACATCTGACCCCATCTAGCCCACAGGGTGGCGTTCTATCTTGTTCCTACAGGGTTAGGGTTAGGCCCCATGGAGAGAAGCCCAGCAGCCTGATGCAGGGATAACTAGCCATCCCCCCAGCCTTTCAGCACGGGCTAGGGGTCAGAGTTACACTGCAGCTGGGTTAGGGTTAGGGTTAAGGCTAGGGCTAGGGCTAGGGTTACACCTTATCAAGCAGATCAATCCAAACAACAAGGCAAACATCAGATCAGCTTCAAAATAAAATACCAGACTGGTGACCACTGATCTCTAAATTACAACCAAACAACAAACCAGCCTCAGACAGGCCGTCCCAGAGGGCGAGGGTGTCCCGACAACAGAACGCTGCAGGAACGGTCTGCAGTGTTCATGTCTGGGATTCTCATTGGTTCCCTAGCGGTGTGATATCTGGTGTCTCTGTTTGTTAATTCAGCCTAAACTCTGGCACAGAACAAAGAGTGAAATACCATAAGGACAGGGTTAATCAGGGAACTCTGGCAACACAACCAAACCCAACACCACCAACTTGTGGCAACCGGCACTCATACCTGCATGACGAACACCCCCCGTAGAAGCTTAAAGAAATATGATGCAAGCTCACCAAGGAGGGTGCATCCCAGAAGTGCCTCAGTGCGTCCAATGTCTGTCTCCTCAGCCAGCCCTTGAGAGCTCGTGTTAAAAGTTCACTAAACAACTGCGCGTCTTCTCCTTTCATGCTCTGGATGCCCACACCCTGGTCCCGTTCATCTGGGAGGTAAAAACTCTTGCAGATATTGACTGCCTTACGTCGTAAAAAGGGGATCTGAGGTAGTGACTCGGGGTTTGGGGGATTGTTTGGGTTTGGCGTTGAGTTGAACTGTGGACTTTTATTGGCCTGTTAAATAGACTGTAGATTATCAGAACTGCTTTAGAGTTGTGTGGGTTTTGGGCTTGCCTTGTGGGGTTTGTGTGATCACCACAAACCCTTTGTGGTGGATCATTCGATTAACAGAAATAATTATTTCATCAGAGCCCCCCCCATAAATCCAGGTGTGATGAGGTAAATTTATTACAAAAGTAAGGCTTTTCAAAATAATAACAAGGATGAGGCTAACTAAGGACTACATGAGTGCTGTAGAAAATCAGAAATGGCAAACAAAAAGAGACTCTAACCTAGAGTTTTCAAGCTAGCTGGATTTTAATGAGAGAACAGAAACAAAATCTGGTTGAACTACTCTATCTGAGTAACAGGAAATACGAATCATCAAACAGCACCCAGAACTAAAACGACTGACAAATAGCAAACTGATGTGTAATGTGCTGTAAAAATAACTAACTGGTCCACTAAGGCCTAGGCAGAATCAGACATCAGCTTTTCTCCTGCAGCTGCAACCTGAGAGCAGCAGGCATGCCCACACACACAGATCACTGACATACACCACACACACACACACACACACACCCACACACGCACTAACAAAAATACCAACGCGTATGGTGGCGGCTGTAACAGGGACCCAGGATGACAGCTTTAAACATTCCTCTGCTGCCTGTGATCATAACCTTCATCTCTCTGTCTCTGTGCAGCGCATTTTATATTCAGTTAACGGCAATTTAAGATTCTGGAGTATACGCAACTACAAGAGTGGCGTTCACTTCAGCTCATGCAGAACCTCAGGTCAACCACACTCTAACATTCATTTCTCTCCTGGTGTGCCTAAGTGCTAAACAGTCAGTGAAGTAATGTTTGAACATTTTTCCACTCAGATGGAGAACTGAAGTATGTAGGACAGTCTAAGGATTTTGGAAACTGCAGAAGAGAAACATGTGAAAGGATGGGGCACATGACCGTCTCTGAATGTGGCCAAAATGAGATCTGCCACCAAGGAAAGAGGTAAGACACATGGATCCACATCAGGGTCCAGGACCTGGGCCTGAGCTACCTACAGTGATTGCTGTGAAACTGACCCAGTCCTGGACTTTGGCTGACCACCTCTGTTAGTCTTAAACTGAGGGGTTGTTACAAGGACACCTGTTCTGAGCAGACACTGTACAGACAGAAACATACAGGTAAACTACAGAAAAACACGTTCACAGCAGAGACAGACACGTTAACAGAAGAGATAGACATGTTTACAGCAGAGAGAGACATGTTTACAACAGAGACGGACATGTTTACAGCAGAGACAGACATGTTTACAGCAGAGACAGACATGTTTACAACAGAGACAGACATGTTTACAACAGAGACAGACATGTTTACAGCAGAGACAGACATGTTTACAACAGAGACAGACATGTTTACAACAGAGACAGACATGTTTACAACAGAGACAGACATGTTTACAGCAGAGACAGACATGTTTACAACAGAGACAGACATGTTTACAGCAGAGACAGACATGTTTACAGCAGAGACAGACATGTTTACAGCAGAGACAGACATGTTTACAACAGAGACAGACATGTTTACAGCAGAGAGAGACATGTTTACAGCAGAGACAGACATGTTTACAACAGAGACAGATGTTTACAGCAGAGACAGACATGTTTACAGCAGAGACAGACATGTTTACAGCAGAGACAGACATGTTTACAGCAGAGACAGACATGTTTACAGCAGAGAGAGACATGTTTACAACAGAGATAGACATGTTTACAGCAGAGACAGACATGTTTACAGCAGAGATAGACACGTTAACAGAAGATATAGACATGTTTACAGCAGAGAGAGACATGTTTACAACAGAGACAGACATGTTTACAAAAGAGACAGACATGTTTACAGCAGAGAGAGACATGTTTACAACAGAGATAGACATGTTTACAGCAGAGAGAGACATGTTTACAGCAGAGACACGTGTTTACAGCAGAGACAGACATGTTTACAGCAGAGACAGATGTTTACAGCAGAGACAGACATGTTTACAGCAGAGACAGATGTTTACAGCAGAGAGAGACATGTTTACAACAGAGACAGACATGTTTACAGCAGAGAGAGACATGTTTACAGCAGAGACAGACATGTTTACAGCAGAGAGAGACATGTTTACAACAGAGATAGACATGTTTACAGCAGAGAGAGACATGTTTACAGCAGAGACAGACATGTTTACAGCAGAGAGAGACATGTTTACAACAGAGACAGACATGTTTACAAAAGAGACAGACATGTTTACAGCAGAGAGAGACATGTTTACAACAGAGACAGACATGTTTACAGCAGAGAGAGACATGTTTACAGCAGAGACAGACATGTTTACAGCAGAGACAGACATGTTTACAGCAGAGACGGATGTTTACAGCAGAGACAGACATGTTTACAGCAGAGACATGTTTACAGCAGAGAGAGACATGTTTACAGCAGAGACACATGTTTACAGCAGAGACAGACATGTTTACAACAGAGACAGACATGTTTACAGCAGAGAGAGACATGTTTACAGCAGAGACAGATGTTTACAGCAGAGACAGACATGTTTACAGCAGAGACAGATGTTTACAGCAGAGACAGACATGTTTACAGCAGAGACAGACATGTTTACAGCAGAGACAGATGTTTACAGCAGAGAGAGACATGTTTACAACAGAGACAGACATGTTTACAGCAGAGACAGACATGTTTACAACAGAGACGGACATGTTTACAGCAGAGACAGACATGTTTACAGCAGAGACAGACATGTTTACAGCAGAGACACATGTTTACAGCAGAGACAGACATGTTTACAGCAGACACACATGTTTACAGCAGAGACAGACATGTTTACAGCAGAGACAGACATGTTTACAGCAGAGACAGACATGTTTACAGCAGAGACAGACATGTTTACAGCAGAGACACATGTTTACAGCAGAGACAGACATGTTTACAGCAGACACACATGTTTACAGCAGAGACAGATGTTTACAGCAGAGACAGACATGTTTACAGCAGAGACACATGTTTACAGCAGAGACAGACATGTTTACAGCAGAGACACATGTTTACAGCAGAGACAGACATGTTTACAGCAGAGACACATGTTTACAGCAGAGAGAGACATGTTTACAGCAGAGACAGACATGTTTACAACAGAGACAGACATGTTTACAGCAGAGACAGACATGTTTACAACAGAGACAGACATGTTTACGGCAGAGAGAGACATGTTTACAGCAGAGACACATGTTTACAGCAGAGACAGACATGTTTACAGCAGAGACAGACATGTTTACAGCAGAGACAGACATGTTTACAACAGAGACAGACATGTTTACAGCAGACACAGACATGTTTACAGCAGAGACAGATGTTTACAGCAGAGACAGACATGTTTACAGCAGAGACACATGTTTACAGCAGAGACAGACATGTTTACAGCAGACACACATGTTTACAGCAGAGACAGACATGTTTACGGCAGAGATAGACATGTTTACAGCAGAGATAGACATGTTTACAGCAAACAGACATGTTTACAGCAGACACACATGTTTACAGCAGAGATAGACATGTTTACAGCAGAGAGAGACATGTTTACAGCAGAGATAGACATGTTTACAGCAGAGATAGACATGTTTACAGCAAACAGACATGTTTACAGCAGAGATAGACATGTTTACAGCAGAGACAGACATGTTTACAGCAGAGACAGACATGTTTACAGCAGAGAGAGACATGTTTACAGCAGAGATAGACATGTTTACAGCAGAGACAGACATGTTTACAGCAGAGACAGACATGTTTACAGCAGAGACAGACATGTTTACAGCAGAGACAGACATGTTTACAGCAGAGATAGACATGTTTACAGCAGAGACAGACATGTTTACAACAGAGACAGACATGTTTACAGCAGAGACAGACATGTTTACAGCAGAGACACATGTTTACAGCAGAGACAGACATGTTTACAGCAGAGACACATGTTTACAGCAGAGAC
The DNA here is from genome assembly GCF_018320785.1 of Cheilinus undulatus. NCBI lineage: Eukaryota > Metazoa > Chordata > Actinopteri > Labriformes > Labridae > Cheilinus > Cheilinus undulatus. The sequence continues at coordinate 321,117 of NC_054865.1, forward strand.
AGACATGTTTACAGCAGACACACATGTTTACAGCAGAGACAGACATGTTTACGGCAGAGATAGACATGTTTACAGCAGAGATAGACATGTTTACAGCAAACAGACATGTTTACAGCAGACACACATGTTTACAGCAGAGATAGACATGTTTACAGCAGAGATAGACATGTTTACAGCAGAGAGAGACATGTTTACAGCAGAGATTGACATGTTTACAGCAGAGAGAGACATGTTTACAGCAGAGATAGACATGTTTACAGCAGAGATAGACATGTTTACAGCAAACAGACATGTTTACAGCAGAGATAGACATGTTTACAGCAGAGACAGACATGTTTACAGCAGAGATAGACATGTTTACAGCAGAGACAGACATGTTTACAGCAGAGACAGACATGTTTACAGCAGAGATAGACATGTTTACAGCAAACAGACATGTTTACAGCAGAGATAGACATGTTTACAGCAGAGACAGACATGTTTACAGCAGAGACAGACATGTTTACAGCAGAGAGAGACATGTTCACAGCAGAGACAGACATGTTTACAGCAGAGACAGACATGTTTACAGCAGAGACAGACATGTTTACAGCAGAGACAGACATGTTTACAGCAGAGAGAGACATGTTTACAGCAGAGATAGACATGTTTACAGCAGAGACAGACATGTTTACAGCAGAGACAGACATGTTTACAGCAGAGACAGACATGTTTACAGCAGAGATAGACATGTTTACAGCAGAGACAGACATGTTTACAGCAGAGACAGACATGTTTACAGCAGAGATAGACATGTTTACAGCAGAGACAGACATGTTTACAGCAGAGACAGACATGTTTACAGCAGAGATAGACATGTTTACAGCAGAGACAGACATGTTTACAGCAGAGATAGACATGTTTACAGCAGAGACAGACATGTTTACAGCAGAGATAGACATGTTTACAGCAGAGATAGACATGTTTACAGCAAACAGACATGTTTACAGCAGACACACATGTTTACAGCAGAGATAGACATGTTTACAGCAGAGAGAGACATGTTTACAGCAGAGAGAGACATGTTTACAGCAGAGATAGACATGTTTACAGCAGAGATAGACATGTTTACAGCAAACAGACATGTTTACAGCAGAGACAGACATGTTTACAGCAGAGATAGACATGTTTACAGCAGAGACAGACATGTTTACAGCAGAGAGAGACATGTTTACAGCAAACAGACATGTTTACAGCAGAGACAGACATGTTTACAGCAGAGATAGACATGTTTACAGCAAACAGACATGTTTACAGCAGAGATAGACATGTTTACAGCAGAGACAAACATGTTTACAGCAGAGACAGACATGTTTACAGCAGAGAGAGACATGTTCACAGCAGAGACAGACATGTTTACAGCAGAGAGAGACATGTTTACAGCAGAGACAGACATGTTTACAGCAGAGAGAGACATGTTTACAGCAAACAGACATGTTTACAGCAGAGACAGACATGTTTACAGCAGAGATTGACATGTTTACAGCAAACAGACATGTTTACAGCAGAGATAGACATGTTTACAGCAGAGACAAACATGTTTACAGCAGAGACAGACATGTTTACAGCAGAGAGAGACATGTTTACAGCAGAGATAGACATGTTTACAGCAGAGACAGACATGTTTACAGCAGAGACAGACATGTTTACAGCAGAGATAGACATGTTTACAGCAGAGACAGACATGTTTACAGCAGAGACAGACATGTTTACAGCAGAGACAGACATGTTTACAGCAGAGACAGACATGTTTACAGCAGAGACAGACATGTTTACAGCAGAGACACATGTTTACAGCAGAGACAGACATGTTTACAGCAGACACACATGTTTACAGCAGAGACAGATGTTTACAGCAGAGACAGACATGTTTACAGCAGAGACACATGTTTACAGCAGAGACAGACATGTTTACAGCAGAGACACATGTTTACAGCAGAGACAGACATGTTTACAGCAGAGACACATGTTTACAGCAGAGAGAGACATGTTTACAGCAGAGACAGACATGTTTACAACAGAGACAGACATGTTTACAGCAGAGACAGACATGTTTACTACTGAGACAGACCTGTTTAGCAGAGAGACACATGTTTACAGCAGAGAGACATGTTTACAGAAGAGACAGACATGTTTACAGCAGAGACAGACATGTTTACAGCAGAGACAGACATGTTTACAACAGAGACAGACATGTTTACAGCAGACACAGACATGTTTACAGCAGAGACAGATGTTTACAGCAGAGACAGACATGTTTACAGCAGAGACACATGTTTACAGCAGAGACAGACATGTTTACAGCAGACACACATGTTTACAGCAGAGACAGACATGTTTACGGCAGAGATAGACATGTTTACAGCAGAGATAGACATGTTTACAGCAAACAGACATGTTTACAGCAGACACACATGTTTACAGCAGAGATAGACATGTTTACAGCAGAGAGAGACATGTTTACAGCAGAGATAGACATGTTTACAGCAGAGATAGACATGTTTACAGCAAACAGACATGTTTACAGCAGAGATAGACATGTTTACAGCAGAGACAGACATGTTTACAGCAGAGACAGACATGTTTACAGCAGAGAGAGACATGTTTACAGCAGAGATAGACATGTTTACAGCAGAGACAGACATGTTTACAGCAGAGACAGACATGTTTACAGCAGAGACAGACATGTTTACAGCAGAGACAGATGTTTACAGCAGAGATAGACATGTTTACAGCAGAGACAGACATGTTTACAACAGAGACAGACATGTTTACAGCAGAGACAGACATGTTTACAGCAGAGACACATGTTTACAGCAGAGACAGACATGTTTACAGCAGAGACACATGTTTACAGCAGAGACAGACATGTTTACAGCAGACACACATGTTTACAGCAGAGACAGACATGTTTACGGCAGAGATAGACATGTTTACAGCAGAGATAGACATGTTTACAGCAAACAGACATGTTTACAGCAGACACACATGTTTACAGCAGAGATAGACATGTTTACAGCAGAGATAGACATGTTTACAGCAGAGAGAGACATGTTTACAGCAGAGATAGACATGTTTACAGCAGAGAGAGACATGTTTACAGCAGAGATAGACATGTTTACAGCAGTGATAGACATGTTTACAGCAGTGATAGACATGTTTACAGCAGAGATAGACATGTTTACAGCAGAGATAGACATGTTTACAGCAGAGATAGACATGTTTACAGCAGAGACAGACATGTTTACAGCAGAGACAGACATGTTTACAGCAGAGATAGACATGTTTACAGCAAACAGACATGTTTACAGCAGAGATAGACATGTTTACAGCAGAGACAGACATGTTTACAGCAGAGACAGACATGTTTACAGCAGTGATAGACATGTTTACAGCAGAGACAGGCATGTTTACAGCAGTGATAGACATGTTTACAGCAGAGAGAGACATGTTTATAGCAGAGACAGGCATGTTTACAGCAGTGATAGACATGTTTACAGCAGTGATAGACATGTTTACAGCAGAGAGAGACATGTTTACAGCAGAGACAGACATGTTTACAGCAGAGACAGACATGTTTACAGCAGAGATAGACATGTTTACAGCAGAGAGAGACATGTTTACAGCAGAGAGAGACATGTTTACAGCAGAGATAGACATGTTTACAGCAGAGAGAGACATGTTTACAGCAGAGACAGACATGTTTACAGCAGAGATAGACATGTTTACAGCAGAGACAGACATGTTTACAGCAGAGATAGACATGTTTACAGCAGAGACAGACATGTTTACAGCAGAGATAGACATGTTTACAGCAGAGATAGACATGTTTACAGCAAACAGACATGTTTACAGCAGACACACATGTTTACAGCAGAGATAGACATGTTTACAGCAGAGAGAGACATGTTTACAGCAGAGAGAGACATGTTTACAGCAGAGATAGACATGTTTACAGCAGAGATAGACATGTTTACAGCAAACAGACATGTTTACAGCAGAGACAGACATGTTTACAGCAGAGATAGACATGTTTACAGCAGAGACAGACATGTTTACAGCAGAGAGAGACATGTTTACAGCAAACAGACATGTTTACAGCAGAGACAGACATGTTTACAGCAGAGATAGACATGTTTACAGCAAACAGACATGTTTACAGCAGAGATAGACATGTTTACAGCAGAGACAAACATGTTTACAGCAGAGACAGACATGTTTACAGCAGAGAGAGACATGTTCACAGCAGAGACAGACATGTTTACAGCAGAGAGAGACATGTTTACAGCAGAGACAGACATGTTTACAGCAGAGAGAGACATGTTTACAGCAAACAGACATGTTTACAGCAGAGACAGACATGTTTACAGCAGAGATTGACATGTTTACAGCAAACAGACATGTTTACAGCAGAGATAGACATGTTTACAGCAGAGACAAACATGTTTACAGCAGAGACAGACATGTTTACAGCAGAGAGAGACATGTTTACAGCAGAGATAGACATGTTTACAGCAGAGACAGACATGTTTACAGCAGAGACAGACATGTTTACAGCAGAGATAGACATGTTTACAGCAGAGACAGACATGTTTACAGCAGAGACAGACATGTTTACAGCAGAGACAGACATGTTTACAGCAGAGATAATTTAATTTTAGTTTAAATTTACATTTGACGTTATATGTAATTGAAACAAAGATTTAAGTACCACATGCATTTCTCATTAACACCTAAAACATTCCATTTGTACGACGCTCATTGGTGATTGGTCGACTTAAGTCGGTTTGGTCAGCCACTGCCCAGCCACATTCCCTATGAGTTACAGCAGCATGGCTTCACAACAAAGATGGTGTCCCTGGGCTGGCTGGTATATGAAGGGCCAGGATGGAATGTTTGACAGGCTTTCCAGGATGGCATCATCTTTCAAAGGCAGAGGAGAGAATGTTCCTGAAGCTGGGGGTGTATGGGTTTTTTTTTTTTTTCTCCATTTCTGATGAGTAGATGGTCACAGCTGGCAACTTTTGGAAAAGTGGGTGGAAGTGGCAAAGCTGCCAACCATGGAGAGTGACCATGAGGGAGGATTGTGGGTAATGTGTGTCCTAACATTGATAGAGAGGTTGATGCTGGTGAATTCTAGAACTTTCTCCCTTACTCTGCAGTGACTTATATCGTCTCTTGTCCTCCATCAGCTGTGTGTCTAATTCGTATAAATCCACCTGTACCTTCACCGGTCCCTCCATCGTGGACGTCAACGGCAGCGTGGGCTCAGTCAAAGATCGCTGTGGTTACCGTTTGATGTCATCTGCGCTGCTGTCTGGTATTTCCGTGGTTGGAGAGTACCAGGAACGCCGTCTCACGGATGTGAGCTTTTTGGACACCGTGATCATAAACGTCCAGTCTTCTACGTGTCGGCTGGAGCAAGGCGGGAAAGTCAAGGTGAGCAGCGTGCAGCTCTGTGATTTTATCTGCTGCTTCCACACAAAGACATACACACACACACAAACACACACATGCACAGAGCATTGAAACACACTTTTTCCTCTCTGTCATCATCTCAGCGCTGTTTTATTTCATCATCAGGGTTTTTGACTCACAGCGTTTCTAAATAAAGCTGAAGTTTATCGATAAAAAGGAAGCGCCATTTTTGAGCCAATCAGTGAATAAGCATGTTAAACCCAGCACCCAGGGCTGTTTCTGGAACTCTGTAAGAGCACATCAGTTCAGGAGCAGAGGTTTTAAACTCTCCATGGACAGTTATCAGGATTAACGAAGGCCGGCTCAGACTACATGGATTCACACAGACTTTGGCCCCCCGGCAACGATACAGCTCATCGTCAAACCTGGGCTCCGATTTGAAGGGTCAAATGGTCTCATAGATATAATTGACGCCCCACGACCAGGACTCATCATGACAGGAATGTCAGAATATTTCCGACATCATCGTCTAGTCTGACCTGGCGTTAACAAGTCTGACTCCGACCAACAGGAGAGCATTTCCTCCTGATCTCTGCACCATCATTTACAACAGTCCCTACTTTAACTTTAAACTTTATTTATTTTATCACACCGATACCTTTAGTTCTATCTGAAGGAGAGCTGCTCATTCGCCATAGAACAGGAAGTAGTTTAATCAGCACATGAAAATGGTTACTTGGCCATTAAACTTAGTAGAAAACTCCCCCTGGGAAGCAGACAGGATTTGGATTTGATTCTGTTAGCGGGTGCAGCTGAGTCGCTCAGTGGCCCCCCTTTAGAATGATCAGGATTCAGCCTCTGAGGCTCCCTCAGCCAAGACAGTTGACCTTTTTTTACACATATTCAGCACGCCAGGACCTACAAACACTGGGCCCATATCACAAAATCCACAGGAAGTCAGCCATCACTAATTTATGGTAAAAGTATTGGTCAAGGCAACAATGTCCAGATTCCTTCTGAGATTATGTCCTCGAGGGCAATCATCTGTTTGACTTAAAAATGTCTGGTCCACTACGTCATGAACCTTCCCCCTAGACGGGTGTGTAACAACATGATAATTTAGAGCAAACATTCATCAGAACTCAGAAGACGTGGCCATGGTGGCGTGTAAAACCTTGATGCCTCAAAGGTACAGAAACCAGACAGTCCATCAGAGTTGTCCTGGGGCCTCCTTCATTGACATTGCGTAGGATCCATACTAAAAGTCTACGTGTGCCCAAAAGCTGAAAATGGTGTGTGCCAAAAAATAATCTGATTTATAAAACCGTGCGTGTGCATACTTCCAAGCACTTTTCCCTTTATAAATCACAGTCCACCTGGAGGATTACGCAGGTGGATTCATCTCACTCCCCGCCCTCTACACACCCACATTTTACCATGAATGGTCAATGCAAAGTGCCTCAGGAATGTTTATGCATATAAAGAAGCTGCTGATCAACAGCATTTACGCTCAATCATGGCAGAGATGACAAGGAAAAGGAATTTCACGGAGAACCGAAATAGAGGTGATTCTTGGTGAGGTGGAGGCCAGAAAAATGATTTTATTTGGTGGTCACAGTAGTGGCATCACTAATAAAGGAAAAAAAAGTGAGTGGCAGCACGTGGTCACCGCTGTAAATAGTGTGAGTGCCACAGAACGATCTGCAGGCTGTTCCCTACGCTGCTGTGTCAGGATGAATGGTTCATGTGTTGACCCACCGTGCTGCTACATTTGGCAAAACCATGTTTGAGGTACAAATGTGACCGAAGCCAGATAAAGTTCCTGCAAGTGGGCATTCTGGTGGTTGAGAAAAATGGATACAAAGTCATTTTCTTCAAAATGATCATTTTTAGGTTTTTTTCATGTTATGCAAGTCTGACATTTAAACTACTACTCATGAAAAAAGTAACACAAATGTGATCTTTAAAAGCCTTAATTTGTGTTTTCAAATGCCTTGTTTTTGGAGTTTCTGCGGGGAGATTGAGGGGAGGGGAAAGCAAAACTGCTGGGTGATAATTGGCCACTCAGTCTGTCAGTGTTCCCAGTTTTGCCCATTGAGATGGACAATAACAAACATTGCATGGCTCAAACGCCACCCCTCCCCCGGCACGTAAATACAGCTGTTTCTAGTTATCACCTTTATCAACAAGCCTCAAGATGCACCCTGCAGAAGAGGAGTAGAAGAGACGATGAAGAAGCAGCAAGAATTATCAACAGACTTGGGACAACTTCAGGATCACTCAGCGGTGAAAGTTTGATGATGGCGGATTTCAAAATTAGTGAGGTTCAGAATTTAGCCCCCCCATATATATATATATATATATATATTTTGCAATATTTTTCCTGCTTTTTGACCATTTTTCTCATGTTTGCCCATTTTAGTCACTTTTACACTCATTTTTTGCTGTTTTTCCTGCTTTTTGACCATTTTTCTCACATTTTTGAGAGCTTTCAATGATCACATTCCTTGTTGCAATAATAAAGACAATATTTCTAATGTCTATCTGACTTTTTCAAGAGTTATTTTCATCATAAAATTAATCCCATATTTTTTAGCTCTGGTTTATTGGGGTTTCCCTCAGAGTTAAACTAACATAAACCAGTGATCTTGCCCCCCTCAAACACACCTCTGCACCCCTCCCCTCACACAGCAGCTCATCCGTTTTGCTTCTGTATCTTTCTCACTATGTTTCTGTTTCTGTGTCATCATCAGTAGGCTTTAGTTTATTATATCACCTTAAAATATACCTACGTTTTCTTTATTTATTTTCACCCGCCATCTGATTTTAAAACAGCTGATCAGCGCGAGGAAGTTCTACGACATCAATCAGAACCAGCGTGGGAGCTTTACCATAAATTCAAAACTAAAGGATCTACTATAGCAGAAGCTGACTTTTGACAAGAGAGGTTGCAGAATAACAGGTGGACATACAGGCCACACGTGATTAGAGTTTCTGTGCTGCTCAGGAGAGAGAGAGGGAGAGAGAGAGAGAGAGAGAGGGAGAGAGAGAGAGAGGGAGAGAGAGAGGGAGAGAGAGAGAGAGAGAGAGAGAGAGGGAGAGAGAGAGAGAGAGGGAGAGAGAGGGAGAGAGAGAGAGAGGGAGAGAGAGAGGGAGAGGGAGAGAGAGAGAGAGGGAGAGAGAGAGGGAGAGAGAGAGAGAGAGAGAGGGAGAGAGGGAGAGATTTTGATTTTTAACCAAACCTTTATTAATCAGTCTTCATTCTGTACAAAAACAGTTTACATCATTTAAAAACAATCAGACAGACATCAACACATCTCCAAACACCAACAGATCCTGTTGAACAGAGCACAGCACCTCGTCATGAGCCCACACTGCCTGGAACCCCTCTAGATCCTGATTAGCTCTGTAGAAGCGAAAATCTAGCACTAACCTGGCCTTGATCATCTTCACCAGCAGCAGTCTAACATCCATGTCCACACTTTCATCCACTTTTCTCTTCCTGCTCACATAAACAGCCATCTTAGCCGTACCAAGGACAAAGTTTAACAGCTGACATTTATGTTTCTGGTGTCTGGTGTAGTTAAACCCACAGATAAAAACCTGTTTGGTGAAGACCTCTCTGAAACCCTTAAAAACCCTCTGGAGGAGAGCAAAGAGAGAGATCAGACGGGAACAGTCCATGAAACAGTGAAACAGCGTCTCTCTGTGCTCACAGAAAGGACACGCGCTCTGAACATTGGCATTAATCACAGAAATAAAGGAGTTCACAGCTATGATCCCGTGGAGGATCCTCCACTGTAAGTCTGCATGTTTTTTAGTTAGTGGAGGCTTATACAGGGACCTCCACGCAGGTCTCAGATCAGGACTAAGCCCTTGATAAGTCCTCCAGGGGGTGTCACTGCGCCCATTCAGGGTCTTTTTGTTGATGGCCTTCACCAACAGTCTGTAGAAGGTTTTCCCTGCAGTATCGCTCAGAGACACGCCTGCAGGGTCAGTCAGGAAAACGCCGGAACAGTCCTTTAAATCTGGGGTTAACGAGCATGCAGGAAACGGGTCGGTTTTGTCTGGCATCAGAGAACCGTTTTCATAATCCACCAGCATAGAAAGTTCCTCTCCAGCCAGCTGCCGTCTCCAGTGGGTCAACAGCTGACCCACAACACGAAAAGACCTCAGCCCCAGACGAGAGCACAGATCAGCCGAACGGTCCAGCTGGGGTCCCGCCAGCTCCACCACCTGCCCCAGCATGGAGACCTTAGCACGGAGCAACGTCCCGGTCAGAGTTGGCCCGACCCAGCCAGGACAGTCCAAACGCCCCCCGTACAGCACCGGCTCTTTAAGCAGCCAGTGTAGAGAGTCCGAGTGTCCAGGTCTCTGTTTGATCAACATGTTCCACACTTTAAAAACGCTCTGATAAAATCCAGGAAGACACGACATGTTCACAGTCTTTAGATCCATCAGGAACAGTGAGGAGCTCAGTCCCAGTCCTCCACAGCGCTGTAAGATACAGCAGGCCAGCGGCCTCCACACCAGGTCTGCAGGCCCAGTGAGCAGTCTCTGAACGAACCGGAGACGAAACGTGGCCCCCCTGCTGGCCAGGTGGACTAAACCCTGTCCCCCTTCCTCCTTAGAGAGGAAGAGCACGCTCTGAGGAACCCAGTGTAACCTGTCCCAGAAAAAATCAACCAATACCCTCTGAATATCTGACAGGAGAGAGGATGGAGGATCAACACAGGCGAGCCTGTGCCACAGAGCAGAAGATACAAGATTATTCACAACCAATACCCGACCTTTAAATGACATTTTAGGCAGTAACCATTTCCATCTACTCAGATGACCTTTGACCTTCTCTAACACTCCCTCCCAGTTTCTCTGCTTGAACAGGTCATTCCCCAGAAAAACTCCCAGATATCTGAGGCCTCCTGTTTTCCAGGTGAGACCTCCAGGCAGACTGAGCTGACCCTGCAGCCTCTCTCCCACCATCACAGCCTCACTCTTCATCCAGTTTACTCTGGCAGAAGATATCAGACCAAACATTTCTACAGTTTCTTTCAATACATTTATGTCTGTCTGCCTGTTAACCAGAACAATGACATCGTCAGCATAAGCAGACAGTTTCAAACACACATCACAGCCAGGGAATCGAACACCAAAGAGAGCAGACCTCAGTCTGTGGAGCAGAGGTTCAATGGCTACAGAATATAACATCCCAGACAGGGAGCAGCCCTGTCTGACCCCTCTCTGCACACTAAAAGGAGCACTCAGACCTCCATTCATTTTCAGAACACTCGCAATGTCACAATACAGAACCTGGATCTTGGCTATGAAGCATGGGTTGAACCCAAAGGCGCTGAGCGTGCGCCACAGATACTGGTGTTCAACCCGATCAAAGGCCTTTTCCTGGTCTATGGAAATAAGACCAGTGTCAACAGCCAATGAACTAGAGACTTCCAAAACATCCCGGATCAGAGTGATATTATCACTGATGAGCCTGCCGGGCACACAGTAGGTCTGGTCGGTGTGGATGATGGACCCCATCACCTGCCTGAGTCTGGATGCCAGGACCTTGGACAAGATTTTATAGTCCGCACACAGCAAAGAGACCGGTCTCCAGTTCTTTAGTTCCTGCAGGTCTCCTTTCTTTGGCAGCAGAGTGATGACCGCTCTCCTGCAGCTCAGAGGCAGACGACCGTTCTCCAAACTATCTCTGAGAACCTCCAGCAGATCTTCTCCAATCACGGACCAGAACGACTTGTAAAAGTCCACAGGTAGTCCATCGATGCCTGGAGCTCTGCCGTTCTGCAGACTCATCAGAGCAGAGTACAGTTCCTCCAGAGACAGTGGAGCCTCCAGCCTCAGGTTATCTTCAGCGCTGACCTGAGGAAGACCAGCGTAGAAGGACTCGTACACCTCAGGATGGTCCGCCAGTTCACTCGTGTACAAGTCTTTATAGAAACTGGAGGCATATTTCCTCATCTCAGAGGACTCTGAGATAAAACCTCCTCTCTCAGAGCGTAGAGAGTGTATCATTTTCCTCTGTCCATTCTTCTTCTCCAGCCCAAAGAAGAACTTAGATGGAGCATCCATCTGTGTGGCATCCAGGAACCGGGATCTGACCAGAGCCCCCTGTGCTGTAACGCCCAGCAGGCTGGCTAACGCCGACTTTTTAGACTTTAGGGAGGCTAAATGTCCCTGATTTCCTGTGGCATCTACTAAATCCTGCAGCTCTACCACCTCAGTCTCTAGATCTGTCAGAGATCTGGTCATGTTCTTTGTGACATTACGAGTGAACTGTTGGCAAAGATGTTTAGTTTGACTTTTACCAAAATCCCACCACTGCTGAACACAGTTAAAACCAGGTTTCTGGTCCCTATGCTGGAGCCAGAAGTACTCAAAGGCAGACCTGAAGGCCCTGTCCTGCAGCAGAGCAGTATTAAAATGCCAGTAGGCACTGTTCAGCCTGACATTTTTAATAAGACCTGGGTTCTCTGTACAGTTAAAATCCCCCCCAAATATAAAAAGTCCTCAGAGCTGCAGGCTCTAACCGTGTCACACAGAACATTTAACACATGTAATCTCTCCACAGCATGGCATGGAACATAGACATTAATCAGAGTGAAGGAAATGTGTTCATACTGAACTCTGAGCTTCAGTAAACAGCCTTCTATGACCTCCTCTACCTCACATGAAGCAGGGACAAACCCTCTAGAGAAAAGGACCCCGACCCCTCCACTACAGCTGGACTTATGACTCAGGATCACCTCCCCAGGCCACTCTCTTCTCCACTGACTCTCATTATCAGAGCTGCTGTGTGTCTCCTGAACCAGTAAGATGTCTAACTTCTTAAACTCCATCAGTTTAAAGAGAGCAGCTCTTTTAGCATCCTCTCTAGCTCCATTTAGGTTTAAGGTTCCTATTCTAAAATCACCCATGGAGAGAGAGGAGGAGAGAGAACCAGCGAGAAAAACACAGAACAAGAGAAAAAGAGAAGAAACAGACTGTTCAAACATCATCTTCACTGATTAGAGCTCTGACTTTAACAATCAGCTTCCTGAGACGATAAATCTCCTGATCTGTGAGACCTTCTTCCTCAAAAGCTCCTGAGCTTCTAGTGAGAGGCCGAGCTGACCTGACAAACAGCTTCAAATCAGGAAAGAAGTTCTCAATCTGAACCTGTCTGACTCCCTTAGTGTCCTGCAGGAACTTCCTGATCTTGGCTAGAGAGTAGCTGCTACGCTCCTCCTGTGTGGACATGAAGTCACTGTCACTCTCTGCTGGGACCGTCCCAGCTTTTCTGTCTCTTTTAGCAGTGAAAACGTTAGCACTGGTCTGCACACGATCTGAGATCTTTCTCTTCTGAGAGATCTTCATGAGCTCTTCATCAGACATGTCTTCATCATCATAAAGATCATCACACAGTAAGATTTTACTCTTTTCACTCTGATTACTCACCTTTACCTGTCTGCTGCTGTCACTCTGTTCATCACACACATTCATCTCTGATCCTTCATCATCCTGACACTCATCATCCTCACTGACCACACCAGACACGCTTTCTCTCTGTGAAACCCCGCTGCTACGAGGCTGCACGACGTCCTCCACAGGGAGGGCTCCACTAGGACCGAGAGCTCCACTAGGACCGAGAGCTCCTCTAGGACCGAGAGCTCCACTAGGACCGAGAGCTCCACTAGGACCGAGAGCTCCTCTAGGACCGAGAGCTCCACTAGGACCGAGAGCTCCACTAGGACCGAGAGCTCCTCTAGGACCGAGAGCTCCACTAGGACCAAGAGCTCCACTAGGACCGAGAGCTTCACTAGGACCTAGAGCTCCACTAGGACCGAGAGCTCCTCTAGGACCGAGAGCTTCACTAGGACCGAGAGCTCCTCTAGGACCGAGAGCTCCACTAGGACCGAGAGCTCCACTAGGACCGAGAGCTCCACTAGGACCGAGAGCTCCACTAGGACCCGCGACAACAGTCTTAGCTACGCCGGGCTCTGCAGCTGCACCAGCCTGCACCGCAGCACCGCCCGGTACCACAGCACCAGCCTGCACCGCAGTACCGCCCGGTACCACAGCACCAGCCTGCACCGCAGTACCGCTTGGTACCACAGCACCAGCCTGCACCGCAGTACCGCCCGGTACCACAGCACCAGCCTTAACCACAGCACCAGCCTGCACCGCAGCAGTAGCCTCGGCCCCTCCACTGATTGCGGGGCGCGCGGCTGCAGCAGCCTCGGCCTCTGCAGCAGCAGCCGGCGCTGCTTTAACATTTCCCCGCTCCACAGACACGTTCTCTGGGCAGGAGCGGATTAAATGCCCCTCTGCACCACAACCAAAACACTTCATTGTTTCTGAGGTAGCAAACACCATGTAGTTAAAACCATCCACTTTGAAGTTAAAGGACAAATTGAGTTCAGCCGAACTGTCCTTCATCAACATGAAAACCTGCCTCCTGTGACAGACTACATGCTTTAGCAGCGGAGATTTACACCCCAGGGAAACCATTTCAATGGGAGACACTACCTGGCCATACCTGGAGAGCTCTTTCACCAACATTTCATTCTTAATGAACGGGGGGGCGTTAGAGATGGTGATTCTCTTAGCCGGATTGATCAGGGGGGAGAACAGGAGTGAAAGTGTCTTTAATCACTACACCCTTCTCAACCACGTCGTTAACTTTGGCCGTGTTATCTAGAAAGATAACAACGGCTTCGTTCATGCAGGAGGCAGACTTCACGCTGCCGTAACCCACCACCTCTCCTACGGCTAAACCCGCCTCCTCCACCCAGCAGCTGACAGCCGGCACCAACTTCACTGCATGGCGGCGTGTCAGCTTCTCAAAGTCTGTGGCCGAATCCACGACGGGCATACTGCCCAGTGGAGCTGGAAGATACGCTACCACACAGTTCAACAACTACACAACAACTACCTACTGATATTAAAGCAACAGAGAGAGAAAACACAGGAGAAACACCAAAGTTTGGAAACTCACTCACGCTGAAGCTCACGCTGCCAAACTCCGTCCACTCACTCACGATCCACTCAGAGAGAGAGAGAGAGAGAGAGAGAGAGAGGGGGAGAGAGAGAGAGAGAGAGGGAGGTCGAGGGAGAGAGAGAGAGAGAGAGGGAGAGAGAGAGAAAGGGAGAGAGAGAGAGAGGGATGGAGAGAGAGAGAGAGAGAGGGAGAGAGGGAAAGAGAGAAAAGGGAGAGAGAGAGAGGGAGAGAGAGAGAGAGAGAGAGAGAGAGAGAGGGAGAGAGGGAAAGAGAGAGAGGGAGAGAGAGAGAGAGAGAGAGAGAGGGAAAGAGGGAGAGAGAGAGAAAGAGAGGGAGAGGGAGAGAGAGAGAGAGGGAGAGAGAGAGGGAAAGAGGGAGAGAGAGAGAAAGAGAGGGAGAGAGAGAGAGAGAGAGAGGGAGAGCGAGCGCACTCGGCATGCACCTCATTGATCATGGATGGCGCTGATTTCCAAAAGTAGATATCGTCGGGGTTGATTTACTAACATAACGACCAGGTAAAGTTTTTGTTTGGTCAACATTTTATCTACATTACCTTGATTATACACTGTAAAAAATGTCCGTAGAAAATACGGCAAAAGACTGTCAAATAGCAACAGTAAAAGACCGTAAAATAAATAAACATATATTACTGTATAAAATACACAGAATTGCTGTAAATCAAGCAACGGTATGAAACATAAATTTTTACAATTAAAGTACGTAATAATTACAAAATTGTGCCGTTTAAACGAAAGAAGATTGTGAAAATAAAGGAAAAATACTGTAATCTTCAAGACGGGCAATTACTCTAAAAATTACAGTAGTATTTTGTTAAAATTACAGACTTTTCTCTCATGTACATTTAAATTCACAGTAAAAATCTGTGAAAAAAATTGCAATCACATACCGTAATTTTAGCAGGGACAAGAGGTTAAAAAAACTGTATGATCAGGAAAGTTCTGTAGAAAATACAGTAAAAACCTGTCAACCTGCAAAACCTGTGAACAAGCACCAATTTGTTGTTATGTTCACATTTGTTTCTCAGTGCTACACCACATGATGCTGCCTTGTGAAATAAACGGACAGTTACAGTTAATATGAAAACCTTATTGAAACAAGAATGGTACCAAAAATCATTTTGTTTGTTCTTAATTTGATGGATGAAAGTGGTCAATTATTTTAGTTTAACTGATTTATTGGAAAAGAATGATGTTAATTGCTCTCACAAAGAATGCCATTGCATTTGTAAAGCCATTCCACTTCCTTTAATGCATCTAACACAAAATACATTGATGTACTTTAATGTTTCAGTCAATCTTTCAGAACTGAAATTGGATGACACATATTACCGATAGGAAATATAACAAGAACTATTTTATATATACATAAAGAGAGAGAGAGAGAGAGATACATACTGTATATATAATATGTATATAATACAGTTGAATATATAGTATATACATTATATAAATACAATAGTTATTTTTACTGGTTAAATAACTTAAACAAGAATGCAAACAGAATGACAAGAAACCCTCCATAATCAGTTTTAAAAATGAATGTGAACTGTACATATAGTCTATCAAATTGATTTCTAAGGGGAAAAAAATTCTTAAAAAAAACAATATGAAACCATGGTTTAGTTTCTGAAATTTTAATTTACTTCTCATACCTTATGTAATTTAATCTAAACTTCTCTTTACCTGTATGTGGGGTTATTTATGTCTAGTAAATACGTTTTGTTTCATGTGCCAATGCTGTATTAACTATTGGAATCTGTTCAATAAAGTTGTATCAATATAAAAAATAAATATATAAAAATAATTTTGAAAAACTGTTTCCCGTCGCCATTCAACCCTGTCTACACAGGAACGTCTTCTATTCTGTCTGTACTAGAACAGCGATTTGGGTGTTTAAAAATGGAACAATTTGGAAACGAGCTCCAGAGTGAACAGTTTTCATTCACCTCCTTCCATGCACACAAACAGTGCTGCTTTCTCGAAATGCGTTTGCGCATTGTGGTTGCAGTCAATTGCCATGCGCGAATACGGTTTCGCGCAGGCGCGGGGAAAGAAGGACCTAATACGCATGCGTGTGTGGTTCGTTGGAAAATCAAACCGCCAACGGCTGCCTGGTAAACTACAGCTTTTTCGTGTCTTCTGTGGTCTCGTGTGCGCGGAAATATTTCATAAAGTTGCTGTCTGCTCGTAGAACGAGCTGCAAACGAAGATGGAATACAAAGCAGGACATTGGCGTGTATTAATTCGACGTCACCCGGAGCATCAGCCTACGAGCTATTGGTAAGGTATGTAGAACCTCTTTTGTCGTAGTGTCAAATTTTTCTTGAGTTCTTTTCATTCAGTAACACCACGTGTTTATAGGTAGAAGTTAAATGGGTCAGGAGGCATTTTGTTTCAATTCTAGACCAGCCAACATTGCTGTTTGATTTGTATTTTTTGCTGTCATTTTAGCGTGGAGAACGTTGAACACTTGCTGTGTTGGGGACCATAAGTGAACCCCAAGCTCAGAGCTAACTCCGCCCACTTCAGACTTTTGAAAAATGCACAAAAAATGGGCGGTTGGATACTGGGAACACTGGGAAGAGGGAAAGAAAAAGGACGGAGTTTTCCAGATGAGGTGGGAGTGACCGTGAGGACCGTGATGTCCCCTAGCCAAAAAGTGAGAGTCCCACCGCAGCACTGATGCTTCAGAGCGACCTAAGGTGAAGGATTTTTCCCCTTCAGAGTCACATTCATATCTGTGTTCAGTCACATTCATATCTGTGTTCAGAGTCACATTCATATCTGTGTTCAGAGTCATATTCATATCTGTGTTCAGAGTCCCCTGAGGCAGGCTTTCCAGCTTATTCCTACCCTTCCATGAATATGGGCGCAACTTCCGCTCCGTTCTATCTAAACGGGACTTTGTATAGAAACGAGATGCTAAACGTGACTATTAAAGCAATTTTGATACCAAACTACATAAACTTAGACTGCTTAACCTCAAACGGGATAATATTATTATTATTTCTCTAGCCTCTACTGGAGAGTTCACATTGATGACATTACTTTAGATAACCTACACGGGCATATTTAGCTAACTTTAGTAGCTTTATATCAGTATAAAAAGATACATTTCTAGTTTGTGGAGTTGCTGAAATTCTCATTTTACACACTAATCCCTCTTAAATATGGGAATTATATTTATAAAATTATCCATGACTCAAGTTGCCAGCTCTTCAGTTTGGTAAATGTCAAGTTTTGTATTAAGAATTAATGATAAATTAATACTAAAAGAATCACATCCCCGATGCACTTAGACAGTGGACAGCATGTTGTGAGAGACATATTTAACTTTGTCATAATATTAGTACCATGAACATAGCAACAGGTACTGAGCATTGCAGAAAATATGATTAAAAAATTTCAGCTCATTGATTTAACAAAAATGAAGCAGTATTTATTACAGCAAATATTTATTTATTTCAGAACAACCACTGTTGACACTAAATCACTTTAGTAAGCCTTTGGAAAAATCATGTTTTTGCTATTATTGTTACTGTACTGGAAGTTCCACTTCCATTCATAGCTACAGTAGACCCCCAGGAATAATGTGGTATCCACCTTATTTACTTATCTACAGCTTATAATACAAACAATGTGAACATGTGATAACAAAAATATAAATATTTACAAATTCCAGAAGAATTCCTATTGAAACAACTGTTGTTCTTTGTTAGCGTCCATAGTTAGGTGCTGTACTAGAATACATGTATTTAATGTAGCCTACTTCCGTTTTGGCACCGGAAGTTTCACCCATATTCACATTTACAGTAGCGGCCCCAGGAATAAGGGGGATAGTGTGGTGGTGGACTGTGGTGGTCCTGGGCACTACCTGTTGGCTCCAGCACCTCCTAAATGCACAATGGGGATATGTGCACGTCAGTGTCATGGCACTAAAGATTTAATAGCTCACTTGATTTTTGCAGGATGCCACAAAGCTCAAGATTCAGAGAGGACAGTTGGAGGGCTGCTCAGAGGACATAAAGGGTATGGTGTTTCCCCTTCTCTCCTGTTTCGACAAAAAAGAAGACAACCTCTTTTGCCTTGTTGAAACATTCTTGCCAGATGGGGTACCAGTGGAAAGCCTGCCCCATGTATTGTTGTTTGTAGTAAGTGGATCTCAGAAACACTTTAAAGACTCATTTGGATGGTAATGGATGATTTGCTTGTAATTCTTTTCTACTTTTATCATCCTCCCAGGAGCCTCTTGCTAGGCTTCAAGGCAGCTCATGCTATGCATTGACCAGCATTGGGATCCACTCAGGAGTTCCTACAGAGGTAATAATTTTTCCTCTTTAGAGGTAGTTATGTGGTATAGTGTAATGCTGGCAAAATGTTTTATTTCCTTCCAGCCGTGTGCATCATATGATACAATATCAGTTATTTTTATAACTGTGTTATCGTCACCTGTAACAGCTGCTATCCTGAGGAAGACGGTTCAGGACAATAAGAGCCAAAACTAACAGACTGAAAACAGCACATATCCCAGAGCAGTTGCAATAATAAACTAGAAAAGCACTCAGAGAGCGCAGACCTCCGCCATTAGCCCTATCTCCCAATAGTGAAGAGTCCTTTAAAAATTCCTAGATCCAGACGATGATCTGGATCAGTCCCAAAATCAAATCAGTTCTTCCTTTTGCCATTTCTGACATTTCCTGGAAATTTCATCAGAATCTATCCATAACTTTTTGGGCTATGTTGCCAACAAACAAACTAACAAACCCTGCCAATCACATAACCTCCTTGGCAGAGGTAATAATAATTGCACTGAATGGAACTGTGCAAAATTTCGTTGTACTTGTGTACAATGACAATAAAGATTCTGGTTCAGATTTTTAGGTTTGATAGTGTCCAAATTTTCAAATTTAAAAAACAAAAAAAAAATAGATGTGCAGCATTTTTTCTAAACCAAAACTGTTGTGAGCAGAAAAAGCGCAAGGGCAAGCAAGATGACATACAGAGCTGTGGGATCAACACACACTCTAAGTGGAGGGGGTAGCACCAGTCACAGCTTAGTGTTGATTTTAGAAGAACATATAAACACAGCAACACCCGTCTGATAACTGCTTGACAGCTGGATCACTCTACATGTATGTCTGCATTTTTGTGTCTGCTGTAGCTTCTGCCACAAAACACAAGGGATGTGACAAGACATTCAGCTCACGGGACAAGAAGAGATTGGGTCCACTCCTTTTTTGAGTGAATTCAAAAATTGGATAGTACTTTGCAATCAGTGCATACATAAGTGTTCAAAACTTCTAAGTTGACATGATTTGGTGCTTTACCTTGTCTTTCTATTTTTCCTTACTCTTTTTTAAGGTCCTGTTTCTTCTGCTAGTAGTGACTAGGACTCCATTACTTTATACTGTCTCCGGTATTCCACTCTTCTAAAAAGACGCCAGTTATCAAGGATTAATAATGGTAAGCCTTGCACAGCATTTGTACATACCTCAATAGATTCTTTAGATTAATCTGGTCATGTAGAAATACCCAGAATACTGCCATGCCACTGCTTTGTCCAGCTTGTTCTCAGTGTTCTGATGATCACACCATATGGGGGCCAATACAGTTTTCTGTGTGAGTCATATGTTTTCATTATGATTGATTTAAAATTCAGTGCCCATCATCTTTGTTACAGCAAAATCCTTTTGCACCCCAAAGCATTTAGGGTAAGTGTACCCATTAGGCCCACCAAAATCTAAGTTCACGTATTTTTCATAGATACTAAGATGGTTTATAAACATGATCATTTGTTAGAATGAAGGATTAATCCCTCATTTGAAGGTATATTTATTTACTTATGCATATTTTAAAGAACAAATTAAAGAAATGTTATGAATAAAGTCAAAGTCTGGCATGGCCTTAATTGGTACCTAAGTACCATTTAAGCCCACGTGTGTTCCAAATAAGCCCACAACCACGTTTATTGACAGAAATTTAAAAAATTATTACATTTTTCAAGTAGTAAACATACATTAATTCAGTAACATGTTATACATGTTAAACACAATTTATTTTTTGAACTTGGCTTTAATGTTTGGCTTGTAACAATGGACCACCACAAACATGACTAAGTAGGCCTAAAACTAATTTTCATTGGCTTCAGTATTTAACATTTCATTGAACATTTTATTTAATATTGACAAACTTTGATTCAATATTGACAAAATAAAAAAATGTGTTTGTTTTTAAAAGTATTAAATGACATTACAGTGCATCAACAATATCTTATTGAACTTAGATTTAATGTTTGGCTGTCACAATGATGATTTTAGGACAGTTGCTGTAATTCCTCTTTTTTGTTGGCATTTTTCTCACTATAAACAAATAATTATGCAAAATTAACTGACATAACAATTCTTCTGGGCAGTGTGTGATCTGTGATGTACTCGTGTTAATGAAGTTAGTATAACAACATCCAACATGATTACAGCGAAAAGCTATCAAACCTCAAAATTTCATTTTTTTCTATTGAAACACATCAGATGGGCTTAAATGGAACACACTGGGCTTAAATGGTACTACAGTGACTACCAGGGAAATGAAGATAATATGTTCTCACCAAAATTAAACAAATGTTTAAAGAAATGCCTGTAGCCTAAATATGCTGTAAAACTTGCCATCAGTGTTATTCCTCTTCTGCCAAACTTTCCGAATTATCAAGGAATTCTTGTTCAAAGTTTTATGTAAGATTTATGTAAAATGAATCAGAAAACACTTAGTTTGTGTACTTATCATTTTTAATCATTAAGCAGTGTATCTATCAGTAGGGCTACATGTATTGACTAGTGATTAGCTCGCTACGCTAGCTAGCATGACTCATCTTTTCACATAAAACTAAATAGTAAGAAATTACAAAAAACTACCTGTTTATACACAAAAAACAAATCAATAATCTCTCAAATTACATAATATGAATGTACTTAACAAGTCAGTGGCTGAAAATGGTTGAAAAGAGGTTCCTTCTGAGGGGTCCCAAAACACCAAAGTTTTTAGGCGACTTTATCTGAGCCTCCTTGAGACTGCACAAATGTAGGCGGGCCTTTTTCAATATCTACAAATGTGATTGGTGTCAAACAAAAACTGACATATAATTAAGAAATTGTGTGATTGGACCAAATAATGTATAGCATAAGACAGGCCCCTCTTTTTTTTTTTTTTTTAAATTGACTTCAAAGTCGCCAGTGGGCTTAAATGGTGCCTGGGCTTATTGGGTAGGCTTACCCTAATACAATACAATAATAACTTTATTCATCCCCGAAGGGAAATTATATAGAAATTATATATAAAATTATATATTATATTTACATGTAAAAGCAAATTCTATATTTATTTGGGTGGTCTTACAAGTAAATATATATATAAAGAGCATAGTTTGCAAATATTTATCTTGTGGTTCAACTACCTAAAATCACAATATAACCCTTATGAATGGTTCATACCAAGGTCTTTTGCTAACACTTGTGGTTTGGGCTATTGTGTGTAGCTTTAAATCAGTGTTAATTTACGACTAAAACTATGACTAAAAATGTTCATCGACAGCTTTGTTTTCCATGACAAAAACTAGACTAAGACTAACAAAAATAGATCTGTGATGACTAAAACTGACAAAAACTAAGTTTAGTTTTTGAATAGAATGTAATGTAGTTTTCGTCGGACATTCAAAATCCATGATATCTCTCCACTGTGGGTAATTCTGTCAAAAACAATGCAGCTGTAGCTCTTCTGTCTCTCAGCTGTAGAAAGCAGGGACCCCAGGTTTGGCAGGGTGCAGAGAACATCCCACTATGACTTGGTACCAGATTAAGCAAGACAATAAATGCTTGGACTAAAAGTAAAACCTAAAATGTGAGGACTTTTTATGGACTAAAACTAAATGGACAGAAATGACTAAAATGTGACTGAAACTAAAATTCATTTCACTTAAAGACTAAAACTAAGACTAAAATTAAAAATATCTGCCAAAATTAAAACTGCTTTAAATAATGACATCAATTCAAATTTATGTTTAGTTTTTACAGCAATAGCTATGTCACTTTTTTGTGTGGGTCCATATCTTCTTGGATATGTGAAGGAGGGGGGAGCTCAGTGGATACAAGCCTGGGCACCACAGCTCTAAACTATAAAGGAAAAGCAAATTGCAATTAATATGTCATAACTGTCTCATTATAATCAATAACGGAAAAAGTAATTGGCTGTTGTTAGGTGATTGCTGACTTAATAGCTAGCACTTGTGGGTACATTTGCGTTTCTTCACCATATTCTATTATAGAAATGATCTATATGTACTGTACACACTGTTTATTTTATTCTGTTGTGCTGATTGTAAGCATGGCTTATTAGAGCCTAGTTTTCTCAAATTTACATCTGTGTAGGCATTAAACTGAAGCACTGAATCACTCTAACTTTGCTTTGTATATGTACTTCCTGCAGAGAGGATGGAGCCAGTCCAAAGTAGAACACCTGATGAACTGTGCTCGAGTCTTCAAGAAGATAAAGTTTCTTGGCCATGTGAAGCTTCCCAAGTGGAAGGCCTTCTTCAGTCAAGACTGGACTCATTACTCTTGAATCATTTAGGGGCAAGTGACTTTGTTTCATCTTCATGCATTACACCAAGGACTACCTGTCATACATATGGACACAAGCTTTTTCTTCCAAGATCTAAACTGCTTTGTGAGTATACAGAAAAGTTATAAGATGTGTTGAAAGGTTTTTATTTCAAACATATAACTGCAGAGTTTCTTGTTGTTTATTCAGCTTGAATCTTTTGTTAAAAGTAGGAGTATTAGGGCACTACTGCAAAAATCTAGCAAATTAACTGAAATTTCACATGTTTTGTACTGTATTTTTTTACAGTAAATTTCTGGCAACCACAGCTGCTGGTAATTTACCGTAAAAATTTAAAGTAAGGCAGTATTAAGCTACTACTGTAAATTCTGCAAACATCTAGCAAAATTTCTCATGTTTTGTCCTGTATTTTTTACGGTAAATTTCTGGTAACCACAGCTGCCAGTAATTTACTGTAAAATTTAAAGTTGGGCAGTATTTTGCTACTACCGTAAAATCTGCAAATATCAGCTGTAATTTCTCATGTTTTGTACTGTATTTTTTACGGTAAATTTCTGGTAACCACAGCTGCCAGTAATTTACTGTAAAATTTAAGTAGTTATAATAAAATACCGTTAAACATTATACGGGTCTACTGTTTTTATTACTGAGATAGACTGTATTTAGGTTTACAGGATTTCTGGTGTTTTTAAAGTAATTTACCGTAAACAGGTTTGTTTCATTATCGTTATTTTTACAGCCAATCCCTGTAGAAAATGTTGTAATAGAGCTGTAATTTCTACATCAAATTACAGTAAGTTGTACAGCAAATTACCGTAAATATGGTTACAGTATAACTGTTATTTTTACAGCAAATCCTTGTATAAACGGTTACAATATTGTATTTTTTTAACAGAAATTTACAGTTAAAAAAAAAACAGGTTTGAACTGTAATATTTACAGTTGTAGAATGAAAACACCGTTTTTTCTCATACATTCTCACCGTAATTTTTACAGTAAATCTCTGGTAACCACAGCTGCCAGCGTTTTACCGTAAATTTAACGGAATTTTTTTTACAGTGTATCTATCATACAGCTGCTACCCGCCACGGCTAAAATCCACCCACATTTGGCTAGTTGGCGGGTGGAAATGTTAAGTCCTGTGTGCAAAGCCCCCTAAATGTTGAAAGGGTGGTAATATTTCCAGTGTTAAAATAGTAGTGATATTTCCAGTGATATTTCATTGATAAAAATGGCTCAAGGGAAGGAAAAGGGGGATGACCCGTAGAAGAGGGATGATTTTGACCATTTTTATTTCAGGGGGATGCCATCCCCCCTCATCGCCCCTCAACTCGAGTACTGTTTATCATATCCAACACAGACCTGTCGGCTAATTCCCGCTGGAAGGAGCTGGTTTCCAGAAACCCCAGAGTGGTCAGCACCTGTAAATGCACCGTGATGGCGCTGTTCCAGCAGGTAGTTCTGTCTAACTGGGCCCAGTCCAGCACATAGATCCAAGATCTGTGATCTTCCAGCAGTGCCAGAGCATCCATTGTGCAGCATTACACACGAGTGTCACCACACTATTTATATACTTACTCAGCAATTAGACTGATTGTTACACACCTTGTCACAATTAATACTAATCAATCAGTGCTATCACCGCTCTGTGTCGTTGAAGATGGAGGTATGATATGTGAACATTGTGCATACAGTAGGAGGCCTGATGGCTCACTAAAGGAACACATCTAGGGCTCTGCAGACGTGGCTGTTTATGATTACGCGGGTCTGTCAGTCTGATATGTGATGACATTAAATGTATGAGATGAAACTGGCTTCAGTTCACCACCTCACCACCTGCGCCGCAAGTTTCCCCTGTCTCCAAAATGTTTGTGCGCAAGGATCAAAGTTGACGTACCGGTGCGCACATTCTCCCTCCAAGTTTATTTTCACAACCTTTGCGTGGAAAGTGGCGTGCGTGCGCCACTTTCAAGCCCCGTTTTGTGTGTAAGCAAGCTTTATAAATGAGGCCCCTGGTCTCCAACAGAGCTGGTGTGAAACATCCTAAAAGTGTTCCATTGCCATAGTAACATGATCTCAGCCCTCTAAGACTCATGACTCACCATGAAACAGGAAGTAGATTTTCAGGGCATTTAAACAGTTGTATCGCCATGAAAGCTGGCAAGCAAAGATGATTGGTGGGTGTGGCCTATCTGATTTAAAAAGCATATGTCAAAATGTCTGATGTCTCGCCATCAGACAGGAAGTGTTCTATTATTCAGACATACAGGGTCCAAACTGCTTGGTTAAAGACCTCTTTTGAACATTTCTAAATGTCAGCATTATTTTAAGACTTCTTAAAACCTACATGAGACTCCTTATTGCTGATACAGCGTGTTCTGGTTGGGTGTCCCAGACAAGAGGTCAGAGGAGGCTGACCTTTCTACCTCTACATCTCTGAAGCCCTGCTGCATCACCACGGGAAACCCCGACAGCTGGAGTGAAAGCTCCATAGAAACTGCTCTCAACATTGTTTTTTACAGTTGAACCTGTTCCAGGCATCCTTAAAGCCCGTGTGTGTCTGAATAACCAGCGTTTTCACTTCTGCAGTTTGGAGGCGGAGCTGTTAACCTCACGAGCACCCCGCAGGACGTCGGCCCCCTGAACATCTCCAAGGATGAGAAAGGAGTGACTGCCGAGTACACCAAAGACGGTTTCACTGTCTCGGTCTTCTTTGATGGCTACACGGCTCAGATCCACGTCGACGGTACAGAACCGAGACAGAGATTCAGCTCTGGGTTCCTGCTCCTGTGACGTCAGGCTGATGGTGGAACGCTCTGGCGTTCTCATGTCGCACCGCCATAGTTCAGCTAGTTCATCATAGAAAGGTCCAGATTCAGACTGCTCTTCTTATTTCAATGACCCTGACAGTCAGGGACCAGACCAGCGCTCATGCTAACTCTGTTAGCTACCATCAGATCTGAGCTAACGTTATGGCCGTCTCTGACTCCATGTTTACTTCAGCAAAATCACAGATATGATGTCAAACAGATGTTTATTAAGATACGAGAGGCGCTGCTGAGCTCCGCCCACCTCTGTGGATTACTTCCTGTTTTGAATCCAGGGCTATGTTCTTAAAATCCACTAGAACAGCGGTGTCAAACTCAATCGCAGCGGGGGCCGGATTCTGAATTTAGGCCATACCTGAGAGCCTAACAAGGTCCACATTAAACAATAAACCTCATTTTCACCACAAATGAATTATGGGAAAAAACACTAAGCACTGATGCTCCAACGATCAGTTTACAGGCTCAAAATCTGAGATTAAAAGTCAAAATGATGCTTTTAAAAGGAAAATATATAAGATAGTTAAAAAATAGTTCAAAATATGAAATCTTACATTTTCAAGTCAAAATTTGAGATAAAATCTGAAACCGTGAGATAGAGGTAAAAATACGAGATAAAATAATAAATTATGGTCCTAAAAATTCAAAATAAGGGATTAAAAGTCAAGGTTAGGAGTTTAAAATGTCAAAATATAAATAAATATTTAAAATGTTGGCTCTAAAAGGTCAAAATAAAAATTGGAAATCATGAGTTTTAAAGGTTTGAATTTATTATAAAAGTCAAAATTATGAATTTAAAGGACAAAATATGAAATACATTTTTCAATTCTGAGTGTATAAAGTTTAACAAATTAGGGATTAAAAGTCAAAGGTTGGAGTTTAAAGGTCAAAATATAAATAAGTTTTAAATTGAAAATCTGAAAAGCCAAAACATGAAATAAAAAGTCAAAATCGTGAATTTAAAAGGTAAAATAGTAGTGATTGTTTTAATCTGAAGGTTTGTATTAGGACCCCGGAGCAGAGCCGGAGACAATGAAGCAGTTTTTAAAAGGTTTAATGAAGACACACAGGAGTGAGGGAATCCAGGTCCGGGGAGTGGGAGGTTTCCAGTGAGACTGAGGCTTTAGGGGGGAGGTGGATCCGTGAGCTTTAGCTCAGTGCGAGAGTGAGGCAGTGTGGCAGAGACTGGGCGATCACTGAGGGCAGTGGAGGCACTGGAGGAGGCGAAGAGAGAGGCAGGTTAGTCAAAGCTCAGTTAACGATTCAATGAACAATGTAGAGCTTAATCTCATGAGTGAGACTCGAGACGGCCATGATACCACATAGAGCGGGAATCTTCTGGCGTCTGCTGCTCCTCCGAGGGGAGCTTAAGAGAGTGCGGTGACTGCGGTGATGACGTGCAGGTGCGCCCAGCCTCTGTGAAGAGAACCAAAGAAAACTCGTGGCAGGAAGTGGCTCAAAGGAATTTTTCAAAATAAAACAAAGACTGTGTAGGGCTGACAGCTTCAGTTCGATTGGTCGATTAATTGATCGGAAAGCTTTAGGTCGACCAAGATCACCCTGGTCGGCGAATCGCCCCCTCCCAGAAGATGCTGGTCTGGGGGCAAAAGCTTGTGAGCAGCTGAGAGAAAGACGTGCTGCTGGGAACAGGAGCAATGCAGCTTTAAGACTAACAGGTAGAGAAGCACACAAAGCTACCAGAGCGGGATATTTTCTGATATTTTACAGCATTAACGCTCAGAAACAACACATCAACTTGTCACAAAGTTGCAGGCTGTTTGTATTGAAGTGGCGCTGCTGAGTCTCTGCGCTGCCCTCCCTCACTGCATCAACTCCCACGGTCAGTTTAATTCACCTGTAAGCAAATAGGCTGCTAGCATCATCTCCTTTTATGATCTCCTTAAAGTGTTCACGTTAGCGTTAGCTTCTCTTACAGACAGAGAGGAGAGGTGATAAAAGCGATGTCTGCTGGTCATTAAGCAAACTTTTCCCTCACCTCTGCCTGCTGTCTGCTTTATGCTCATAAATAACAGCGCGGGCTGGATCAAGTGATCCTGTTATAGTTACCGTTATAAATGAATGAAAACAATGATCTGAGGTTATTTTGTAGGCTGTCAGAGTTTAGAGAGTTACCGCGGAGATCACAGGCAGCTGCGCTGATCGTCTCTCCATTAATTCTATTATATAGTCAGATGTGATGAGCTGAAAAGATACATTAATGCTTCAAAAGGCTTGTTACATTCGTTTTAGAATCATTTAGAGTCCCAAGCAGGTGCAGTGAGGAGCCTGGATTGATTGAATTAGTCCCCAAGGAGGTAATTTTTCATAATGAAAGAAATTTTTTTACCTGAACAATTAATCGATTATTTGGTGTCTGGGTGTGATTTTGGTCGACCAAGTTTTTCTTTGGTTGACTACAGCCCTAAGAATGTGCAATCACCACAGTACCTCATCCTCAACGAACGCCTCCTGGCGTTCGTCCAGGTTTGTCCGGGTGTTCAGCGTAGAAGTCCCGAAGCAGACCAACATCCAACATTAACTTCCGGGAGGACCTTTCTTCTGGACCGTAACCCTCCCAGTCAACCAGATATTGGTACCCATATCCACAGGGTCTTACGTCCAGGATCTTGGACACTGTGAACGCTGGGTGGTCAACAATGATCCGGGGGGGAGGAGGGGGAACGGTTGGAGGGCTGAGGTCACTGGAGGATACTGGCTTGAGGAGGGACACATGAAAGGTCGGATGAATCTTGAGGGACGAAGGAAGCTTCAGGGTCACAGAAGAGGGGTTGATAATCTTGGAGATGGGAAAGGGTCCGATGAACCGAGGAGAGAGCTTGCGGGAGTCAGTCTGGAGAGGTAGATCACAAGAGGAGAGCCAAACCATCTGTCCAACCTTGTACTCAGGGGTGAGGGGGCGATGAAGGTCAGCCTGCTGCTTGTTTTTAGCCGAGGATCTGGTGAGAGCCTCCTGAGCCCGCCTCCATACCTCCTGGATGCGGAGAAGGTGGTCCTTAACGGAGGGGACGGCTATTTCATGTTCCTGGTGATGAAATGGGGGGGTTGATATCCGTAGCAGGCCATGAAGGGAGACATACCAGTAGCTGTGCCGGTGAGAGAGTTGTGGGCGTACTCAATCCAGGGAAGTTGTGAGCTCCATGACGCAGGGAAGTGGGCAGTGACACATCGCAGGGCCGTCTCCAGGTTCTGGTTGGCCCACTTTGCCTTGCCATTGGTTTGGGGGTGATAGCCAGAGGAGAGACTGGCTGTAGAGCCCACTGCCTTACAGAACTCCTTCCAAACTTGCGAAGCGAACTGGGGCCCTCTGTCGGAAACAATGTCGTGAGGGATACCATGCCATTTGAAGACGTGAAGAACCATGAGTTGAGCTGTTTACAGAGCAGAGGGAAGTTTGGGGAGGGGCACGCAATGGACAGACTTGGAAAACTGGTCCACCAGGGTGAGGATGACGGTGTTTCCTTCAGAGGGGGGGAGACCGGTGACAAAATCCAGAGCGATATGGGACCAAGGGCGACTGGGGACAGGCAGAGGGCGCAGTAGGCCAGCTGGAGGTTGGTGAGAGGCTTTACCTCTGGTGCAGACAGAGCAGGCGAGGACGAACTCCCGAGCATCCTTGCTCATGGAGGGCCACCAGAAGTGTCGCTTGAGGAAGAGGAGGGTGCGTGTGACTCCAGGGTGATAGGCGAGTCGGGGGGAATGGGTCCACTGGAGGACTTGGGAGCGGATCGGGTCTGGGGTGAAGAGCTGGTTGGAAGGACCAGTGTTGGGGTCGGGATGATCCCTTTGGGCCTCTCGGACTATTTTTTCTATTTCCCAGGTGGCCGCTCCAATATCGTAGGTGGAAGGGAGCATGGGTTCGGGGTCGGAGGAGTCAGAGGAGGGAGAGTGCAGACGAGAGAGAGCATCTGATTTGGTGTTCTTGGAGCCTGGGCAGTAGGAGAGGGTGAAGGTGAAATGACTTAGGAAGAGAGACCAGCGAGCTTGACAGGGGTTGAGCCTTTTAGCAGAGCGAAGATGAGCCAGGTTTTTATGATCGGTCCAGATGATGAAGGGGACTTTGGATCCTTCCAGCCAGTGTCTCCATTGAAGTGCCCACAGAACTGCCGATAACTCTCGATTTCCAACATCATAGTTGCGCTCTGATGTGGAAAGCCGGCGGTAAAAGAATGTACAAGGACGGAGTTAATTAGTCTCTGGATGGCGCTGCGAGAGTACGGCTCCTACTCCAGTGTCTGAGGCATCCACCTCCACAATAAACGGGAGTGCAGGGTCAGGGTGTCGCAGCAAGGGGGCACTGGTGAACAGGGACTTGAGTCGGTTGAATGCTGTAGTAGCTTCATCTGATCACTGGAAGGGTATGTTGGAGGATGTGAGACGAGTGAGGGGACTGACGACCTTGCTGTAATCACGGATGAATCGCCTGTAGAAGTTGGCGAACCCCAGGAAGCAGGTAGGTGTGGGCCACTCTGCTACTGCTTGGATCTTGGCAGGGGTGGGCTGCAGCTGCCCCTGGGCTATGATGTAACCTGGGAACTTGACGGAGGGGACATGAAATTCACATTTTTCTGGTTTCACGCAAAGTTTATTCTCCAGGAGGCGCTGGAGGACAAGGCGGACGTGATGCTGGTGTTCCTGGAGGGTCTTGGAGAAGATTAATATGTCGTCAAGGTAGACAAAGACGAAGCGGTTTAGCATTTCTCGCAGAAGGTCGTTCATGAGGGTCTGGAAAACTGCAGGAGCGTTGGTGAGTCCGAAGGGCATGACTTGGTACTTGAAGTGGCCCAGGGGAGTATTGAAGGCAGTTTTCCATTCATGCCCCTCACGGATACGGATCAGGTGGTAGGCGTTACACAGATCTAGTTTCGTGAACACCTGGGCGTGGCAGAGTGGCTCAAAGGAGGGGTCGATGAGGGGGAGCGGTGCTTTGTTCTTCACAGTTATGTCATTTAAGCCTCTGAAGTCAATGCATGGGCAGAGAGAGGAGTCTTTCTTTTTGATGAAGAAGAAACCTGCACCCAGGGGAGAGGAGGAGGGGCAAATGAAGCCTGAGATGAGAGAATCCTTAATATAAGCCTCCATGGACTCCTTTTCAGGGTGAGACAGATTATAGAGGCGGCTGGAGGGTAGGGGAGCACCAGGAAGGAGGTCGATACCACAGTCATACGGGCAGTGGGGGGGCAGAGTATGGGCCAGGTCCTTGTGAAACATGGGAGCGAGATCATGGTACTGAGACGGCACACTGGAGAGGTCTGGGGGGGGCGGTCGGAGGTTGCGGGGTGTTAGAAGCAGGATTGGCTGACAGGAGGCAGTGAGAGTGATAGATGAGGCTCCAGCCAGCTACGGATGATTTAGACCAGTTGAGTTGTGGGTTGTTTAACCAAGGGTAACCCAGGAGGACAGGAGACACAGGGGAGGGAATGACGCAGAGTTGGATGGTTTCTCGATGGTTGCCAGAGATGAGAGTCAGTGGGGCTGTCTGGTGAATGACGTTTGACAGGAGTCTGCCATCCAGTGCATTGACACTCTTGGGGGTGACTAGTGGCTCCAGGGGTAACTGCAGTTGTTGAACGAGGCCTGAGTGAATAAAGCTGTCGTCTGCCCTGGAGTCTATGAGGATGTGAATGCTGGCTGATTGATTACCCCAGAGGAGGGTGGCTGGGACGGACATACGGGGAGGACAGCTTGAGGGAGAAGTAGTTTGGCTCACCAGTGTGCCCTCCTTCACTGATGAGCCCTCTCTTTTGGCGTGCTATGACAGGAAGCAATGAAGTGACCAGAGAGTCCACAGTAGATACACAGATTGCTTTTCAGGCGTCTGAGTCGTTCTTGGGGATCCAACCAGGTCCAACCCAACTGTATGGGCTCCTCCAGGCCAGCAGGGGGTGCAGGAGGCATACTGGGAGGAACTGCAGCTGAAGAAGAGGGAGTTGGAGTCTGCACTGCTGGGGAATGTCCAAGACAGGGAACCACACTCCGTGCCCTGGCTGAACGTTCCCTGACCCTTTCCCTGAGTCGATTATTAATCTTAATACATAAAGAAATAACTTCCTCTAAGGACGTGGGCAGGTCCCTGGTGGCTAACTCGTCCTTGAGAGTCTCAGATAATCCTTTAAAAAAAATACCCACTAAGGCTGGCTCATCCCACCCGCACTCATTAGCCAAAATCCTGAACTCGATTGAATAAGAGGCTACAGACTGGGTTCCTTGGGAGAGAGCTAACAGGCGTTTAACGGCCTCCTGACCTTTAACAGGGTGATCAAAAACCTTGCTGAGCTCCCTAGAAAACAACGAAAAAGAGGATAACACTGGGGATGAATTCTTCCACAGGGCAGCTGCCCATCTAGCTGCCTTACCATGAAGTAAATTAATAACATATGCTATTTTAGCCCTATCACTGGGGTAACACCACAAAAATGATGAAATACTGAGTTTTAAAGGTCAAAATGTAAGATAAAAGCATAAATCATGGATTAAGATGGTTGAAATATGTGATCCAACTTTAAATTATGAGTCTAAAAGGTCAAACTTAGTGATAAAAGTCAAAATCATGAGTTTTAGAAGTCAAAATATGAAATATTGACTTTTCAAGGTTAAAATTTCAGATAAAATTAATTAGTTTAAAGGTGAGATAAAATTAGAAATCCTGAATTTTAGAGCTCAAAATATGATTTAATATTTAAAACAGCGACTCTTAAAGGTAAAAAAAATATGAAATCAAAAGTCAAAATTACGTGTTTAAGTTGTAATTGTGAGATGTAAAATTGAATTTATGAAATAAAAACACAAAGCAATTTCTTTCCCTTGTTGCTGACTAATGTCTAAATATTTTTGCCCTTAACAAGAATATTTTCAATTACGGGGGAAAAATTTTCATTTTTATACTGGAGGAAATCTGCAGACCTCAGACTGATGGGCCAGGTACAAACAAGGATGATATGAACTTGAGGGTCGGTTATAACGGGCCGGATTTGGCCCCCGGGCCTTGAGTTTGGCACCCCTGAATGCAAGAGTACCTTGATGCAGACAAGATGGCCGACACACATCCAGTCCACACCGGAAGTCTCAACTGAAGTCCGTACATCTAAGGTCAGGCGTCGGCGTTAAACCCGAGTGGTTAGGTTCAGGGTAAGGCAGTGGGGACGGTGATATATCTGAGATCCAGCACCAAGGGTTAGGCTTAGGCGCCAACGAGACTGACACACACTGGCAGCTGAGTCCACTTCCGCCGTGGATTGGATGTATAGCGACGCCCATGTCAGCCATCTTGACTGCAGTTGGGTCCCTCTTCCTGAATGAGGAGGCGGAGCAATCAGAGAGCTAACTGCAGTGACGTCACAGGAACATGGCGGCCGTGTGAATCTGGTCTCTGAGGTCTGAAACAGCCCGGTGACGGGATTTCACTGGTCTGACTAACTTCCTGTCCTCCATCTGTCCAGGACCTGGGAACAAAAAAGTCGGGTTATCGGGGTTATGTGCCAAAGCAGACTCAGATGTGAGCGGCGTGAGGCTGAATCCAGACAGGTGAGTCATCAACCACCATGGCCACGCCCCCATCCCCATCCTCCCACGCCATCCTGACTATGGTGGTCACCCCCAGACAGACTCTGATAGCCAGGGTGTGTTGTTTTCACCATGATGGTATCAGGAAGAGCTTTGTTTCCTTCACAACCACTGAACGCCATCAACGCCGAGGTCAGACACCACCGTGGTGTTCCCGTGGTGTTCCCGTGGTGTTCCCGTGGTGTTACCGTGGTGTTCCCGTGGTGTTCCCGTGGTGTTACCGTGGTGTTCCCGTGGTGTTCCCGTGGTGTTACCGTGGTGTTCCCGTGGTGTTACCGTGGTGTTACCGTGGTGTTACCGTGGTGTTCCCGTGGTGTTACCGTGGTGTTCCCGTGGTGTTACCGTGGTGTTACCGTGGTGTTCCGTGGTGTTACCGTGGTGTTCCCGTGGTGTTCCCGTGGTGTTCCCGTGGTGTTACCGTGGTGTTACCGTGGTGTTCCTGTGGTGTTACCGTGGTGTTACCGGGGTGTTACCGTGGTGACAGAGTCAGAGTAGACCAGTGTTGGTGGCCCGGGGGCTGCATGCGGCCCTCCTCCTCACCAAATGTGGCTCCAAAATCAGATTCAAATAGAAATAAATGAAAAACCCTTAGAAAAGAGTCAAATCTGCCATGAAAGCATCAAACAGAAACATTTCATAGCTTCTGCTGCTGGAACATGGTTAGATATTTTAATACGCCTTGTCATTAGAACAATTTACTTCTTTTGATATTTTTCCTCATCAAGTTTTTAGTAACCTTAATTTCTGTCTAATATATTTTTTTTTATTCATTTTAAACATTTAAAGTGTATTCATTCTTAGTTTCTTTCTGTCTAATATTTTATTTCATTTTTATTTTCTATTTTAGCTTAACATATCTTATTCTATACCATTCTATATTTTAAGGAGCCTCTTAAGGGACATAGAAAAAATTTAAATTTAAGGGAGAAAACATTTTTTTAAGGGGCATGAAAAAACAAAAACAAATGGGAGCATTATTTTTAAACAATTTGTGAGATCTCACAAACGCAGATTGAAATGACGTAGCAGTAACTACTTCTGGGTCAAACCAACCAAAACCACGGAGGGCGAGCATCTGTGGGGGAGAGTCATTGAATGTTACTTTGAAATTGGCAGAAATTTAATCCATGCTTAGTCGCAGGCGTGATTTTTGTCTCAGAGGCATTTGAAGGCATTTTGGGTGAAAGGGGACTCTTTCGTCGTAAAACGTACTCGGATCTGACGTGCCTGGTTGAATTCATCAGTAACCAGTTGCAACCCTCCGGACAGCTGCACAGTGCAGACGGGTGTGTGCTAAACGCAGAGAGCTAATATTACGTGTCAGGAAAGAAAACGTACAAATGGGTGTAGTGTTAAACAAGGAGAATTCCCTGATCAGTGTTAAGTAAACCTGGTGAAAGTAATGGAGCACCACCGATCCATTAACAAATAATCAGTCGGAAGAATAGTTATTTTGAAATTGATAACAGATGTTTGATTATCAATTGATAAAATGAATTATGAATCAATCTCATCACTAAAGGGTGAATTCTCCATACGTTGACTGTTACTTCCAAAACTCAAACAGAGAAGTGACTGCAGATTTATTAAAACCACAGGATTACATTCTACCAACCATGTGGCTAACTGACTCATGTTTGGGGAGAGGAAATGGTGAAAAGATAACTTCAGTGGTATTCATCAGGGTTGAGGAAGGATGAGTTTATGAGTCGATATTAATTATTACAGGGTTAAAGAATTTGGAGGGTGAATTTAGGAAAAATATGCACAATTAAATTAGTTCATGGGACCCAGAAACACACACACTAACCTTCAGGAAAGGGCGGACCACCGGTCGCCTACTTTGCTGTAGAACAGGATCCTTGGACCGTCCAGATGAAGAGGCCAGGGCCCGGGAGCCGCCACCGGAACCCGCAAGTTGGATCGCCGGACGACAAAAGCCGAAGCTGGGCGTTTCTGGGAGGCGGTGGTGCTCAGGCGGGTCCCGTGGCAGTCGGCCACTCACAGGCGGGGTCCTCCTTCTCGGGTCCAGTTCGTTGGTCCCAAAAACTCGTTGCGCTTCGCCCAATTAACTATAAAAATAGCGATGTCCGGCCAATAACGCCGCTCTTAATCTAGTTCACTGAAGAAAGTCTGGAGACGTCGGAAACACTGACCTCAGGGCGTGTTTGGGCAGAAAATTTAAAAAAGACGGTTGTAAGACAGACGAGTCTTACAGAGCGCCCAAGAAAAAGCGTCTGGAATTAACGGCTGAAAAAGTTCTCACAGGCCAAAAAGTAACTTAAGGCAGACGGAGGAAAAGTTGACCAGCAACCAAAACAATGCCGGGGTAGATTAGAAAGAGAGAGAGACTTAATGTGAAGCTGCTTTAGAGCGTGTAAAAACTCAGAGCAGAATGAGCAAAAGTAGAAGGAGAGGTGACACACTTGATGAGAACAAAGAAAAAGTGAACTGAAAACAAAAGAAGAGAAGAAGCGAAGAGTCAAGAGAGCGGGAAGAAGAAGGCGGGGTCGCCATCACTGGTCACGCTGAGCTCGTCCTTCCTCACTTCAGACAAAGTCTACCACATTATAGAATAAAGTGGCACATACAGAAACATGAACTAATACTGAGGTAAATACAGATTTCACTTCCTGAATTAGCGATCCTTGTCCCAGGTGGACTTGGCTACTACTAATGGGAGCCTCATGTCCATAACTGATGACCGTTAAACGAGTTAAGCAAAGATAACATGACCAATATGATGATCTAACAAAATCACATTACATCCCACATAATCAACAAAAGGTAAATAAACATTCACAGTATAAGGCTCATTTTCAATTCTCCTTTAAGGTCGTCCTAGAAGTAATAACCAAAATGACCAAAAGGGGGCAACGTGGATCCATGGAAGAGTTCAGAGTCCGAGATGGCGATCATGATTTTCCTTATATTTAGGACTATCTAGACAAAAATGATATCAAAACGCAGCATTTTTCATCCCTACTACGTCTGTGGCGACGTGTTACAGACCAAACGTATGATTATAGTCCTTTCGGAGGATTGTGGTTCCTTGGTCAGGAGATGAGAGCTGACAGAAGGGAGTTTAAGGCTCTCTGTGTCTGAGTTTGTGTAGTCCTGGTGTGAGTTATCTCAACCAAAACAGCCATCAGAATGGGCCAGGCTCTAACGGACGTTTGTTAAGCTCTTTCTGGTTTCTTTAAGGTGGGGTGTTGAGGTGTCACTTAGACTCCACAAAGACTGAAAAAGGTGTCATAAAACTCCAGGAGGGGGAAGTTCTGTCTCTTCTCACTCAGATGAGAAGTTCATTTAACAAAAGATTCTCACCACCGGGGTTTAAAGAGATGGATCAGGACGGCATTCAGTAAGACAAGCAGCCGTTTCAGCAGACAGAACTACTTTGATAAAGGAGCTCACTTCATCTGGACTTGGATTCATCCCATAAACTGAAGCCATATGGAATAACAATGGGAGCATTGTTGGCTGTTTAAGGAAGGTCAACGGCTTAATGCCTACACAACAACTGGCACACACTCATCTGTACCTGTGCAGCTGTTTGGAGGATTACAGCTGGTTGCTGATGAACTTGACCAGGTCCACCAGGTCCCAGTGTTACAACGAGAGCCCCCTTTCACCCAAAATGCCTTCAAATGCCTTTCTCTGAGACCAAGAACATTCCTGAGACTAAGCATGGATTTAATTTCTTTAAATTTTAGGCCAATTTTGAACTTTGGTAAATTTATAAAGATATTCACAGATTCACCTTTCCTCCATAATAACTCAGCAGAGGATCATCACATTTACAGAAACCCTCAATCACTGACAGATTATGGTATGATTTCAGTCTACTTTTGCAAGATCTCACAAACTGTAAAAAAAAAAATCCCCTTTTTTTTCTCATGTCCCTTAAAAAAATTTTTTTCTCCCTTAATTTTTTTTCTCCTATGTCCCTTAAGGGGATTCTTAATTTTTTACTTGTTTTGTTTTTTTAGTCGATTTCATTGGTTGCAGTTGTTCCTGTGAACATTTCATAAATGCATCATTAAAAGCACTGGTGGGAAATATTCAGGTGAACCAGCAGGTTTGTTCTCAGCAGCCTGACATTAAATTTATTCTGTTTATTTCATTTAATAAACTTCTATTTGAGGTTAAAGACATTAATGCTGGTGTGATGAACGATCAGGAAAGCTACTTGTTCATGGAATTATCAGGACACCAGAGCGCGCTGAGCTCTCATTGGTCAGCGTCTCTGACCTTCTGGAACAAATCGTAGAAGGCAGACAGAAATGTCAGACATGGTGGACTTCCTGTCAGAGGTCCTCGATGGCTGATTTTCAGGGTCCACGGTTCTGAGACTGTACGACTGCTGGATCAGGACAGAATCCTTCTTATGTGGAGTCTGACCTCGGCAGAACGGCCATAAAGTCTATCACTGGTTTTCTGCTACGGTGACCACCTTCATCATGGAGGGTCTCTGTGTTGATATGAACATGTGACAGCAGCTCTGACCTCATGCTGTTTGTCGCCCCCTAGCTGTACAAAAATGGAAAAGGATCCTTTTGACCCTACAGAGTCCTGCAAAGCGGCACAGATCAGGTGAGCAGAGGTTTCAGGTCAGTCATCTTTAGTAGTTTGGTCTCCTGCTGTCTTTAGTCCAGCTTCAGTCCACATCACTGTACTGTCTCTGTGTCTCTGTGGAGCAGCTGTGCCGTCCTGAAAAACGCCCCCTTCACCAGCTGTCATAAGTCCGTCTCAGCAGACGCCTACGAGAAAGCCTGCAAGGACACTCTGTGCTCTTATCCATCAGTGGACAATCTGCCCTGTCAGTTCCTGGAGGCCTACGCCCGAGCCTGCCGCCTGTGGGGAGTCTCTGGACTGACGGGCTGGAGGGCCCACGCCAAATGCCGTAAGACCAAAGCTGTTCCCCCTTTAGACCTGAGCAGAGCTGCAGCTAGCTGAGGAGCCAATCAGGGCTCGCTTCTATAAATAGAAACCACATGGTTCTGGGCAGGTGTTCTACCTGGAAGTTAGAGATCCTTCAGAGATCCTGGGGACATCTGTGCCAGTCACTATTGAACGAATAAAGCTCACATTTACCTGAGGATGTTTATTTTGAAAGGTTTTTACAAGAGTCATCCTTAAATGAGCCTAAAAAGGCTACGCTACAAAACCCCGACACATCCATCCCTAAGGACCAAAACTGTCCCACTGAAAACCACTGAAGACATTTTAGAGCCCACATCACCTCAACATGAACTAATGCATTCTTCTATGTTCACGTTTGATTCTGACTTCTGGCTTTCAACTTATCCTTTCTGCATTTGTCCACCAGGTGGCGCTACTTTTTCCCACTCAAA
The DNA here is from genome assembly GCF_018320785.1 of Cheilinus undulatus. Lineage (NCBI taxonomy): Eukaryota > Metazoa > Chordata > Actinopteri > Labriformes > Labridae > Cheilinus > Cheilinus undulatus. The sequence goes on from NC_054865.1 coordinate 359,962, forward strand.
GCATGCTGCAAAATGTCACACTCTTAATATCTGATGTTTATTTCAGGCTGAAGTGGTTTCAAAGAGTGACTGGTGTACAGTAGGAAAGATGTCAGGATATTAAAGGAAGTCTAACGGGTTAATGAGTCTGCTGAAACAGCTCAGTCAGTGACAGAGACCTGGTTAGCATGAAGGAAGACCACAGAGGTTCTTACTGCCAGACCCAGTCCAAGAACACCAGACAGCTTTATCCCCATGCTCTAGACCAGGGGTTCTCAACATTGGGGTCGGGACCCCATTGGGGGTCACGAGACACTGAGAGGGGGTCTCCAGATGCCTTAAAAAAAACTAAGAACATTTATTAAACTACACTGTGGCCACTTTACACCAATTTTGCCAAGGTTCAACCCATTTTTATCACTTTTTCTCACCAATCTGATCAATTTTAACACATTTTTGCAACTTAAACCTTTTTTTTTATTTTAAACCCTTTCCACCACTTTTTTCTGCCTGTTTTTTTCTGCCTGTTTTTTTCTAGACAAATGTTGCCATGCAATGCTAACAATGCTATCTGCTCACTGTTACCTGCCTGGTTTAGAGATTTCTGCTAGCATGGCATTAGCCTTAACTAGAGTGATGGTGGCCACTAAACAAAAGAACTAAAGACTGTGATGAGCCAACCAGGCAACAGGGTTTAGGACTCACCATCGCCCCCTAGAAAAGGATCCAAGCTAGCATAGAAAGAACCGGAACGCTCCATCCCAAACTAGACTAGCGTCAGAGAGTCATCAGAACAGAGACGGCCCTCTGACGTGTTTCCACCTCTCTGTCCTCATCTCCTACTCCTCTTTTCTTCTGCCCCTCTCAGCCACGACCCATAAGGCCCTCTGTCAGGACAAGGACTGTGCTTCCAGAGAGTTCTGTGGCCACACAGCGACCAAAGATGGCTGGGCCTGTCAATGCCGGCCCATTTTCAGCGCCCCGTACAGAGCCAAGAAGACTCTGGGTAAGCTGAACTCTTCAGGGCCGACCCATCGTAGACACCCAGGGGCCTCATCATCCTCTGGGGGGCGCCAGAGGACGATGAGGCCCCTGGGTGACTACAGAGTCATTTTACCTACAGAGTAAAATCAGTGGGAGCAGTGTTGGGCGTATCGCGTTGCTAAGTAACACGTTACAGTAACTCCGTTACTTCTTATGGTAACGGAGTTTGTAACGCGTTTTTTTTCAAAATGAATAACGCCGTTACCGTTACTGGGAGTTTAGATCACATGTTACTTGTTACTTTTACAGCTGACAACTCTTTGATGAAGGTTAGCAAACATCCGGTTCGGCAGACGACGTGACAGAGCGGTGAGCACATCAGCATCCTGGGAGAGAGGACAGCCTCTGCAGAAACAAACAGGCACTGAAGCGTCATGGCTGAGCACTCCAGCGTGAGCTCTCTGTCCTGGAAACACCAGCATTACTTTTCCCTCCTTGGGATAAAGGATGAAAAAAAACAGGGAAGTAAAACCTTTCCACCTCCACGAACAGCAATTTTAACTTTACGAAGTACTGAGTTAAACAACACGCTTCAGCTGAACTCATTTCCAGAGAGCCGGATGCTGAAGACACCGCTAACCCAGGTACAGCTCACGTTAGCTGGGCAGAGCGAGCAGGGAGGAACCGCCCCATCTAAACAACCCAAGACTGGATTTAACTCGCCGCCAGCTGCAGAGTGTCACTAAGGAAGCACTGAACAGACTGATAGCAAGGCATGCTGTTAAAGACACGCTTCTGATACAAGCTGAAAAATAAGAGAAAAAGATAAGACGAGGGATAGGACCGCCATGTCAGAAGATATTCAGAGAGCAGCCGGGATTTAATCTTTACTGTCAGTAGAGTAGCCTAGCTCTATCTGAGACTGCTGAAACACTGTTAAAATGCTTTAACACTGTCAAAACTTGAGAAACATTTCTACTGAGTTCTATTTCACCACTTTCCAACATAATGATGATGCTACAGTGTTCTAAAACATTTGACTTATTTCCTCTCACACTGTCAGAACTACACAAATTAATGTGATGTGTACAATAATGAGGACTCAAGTGAAAAAAGTAACGCCTGAGTTACTTTTCAAAGTCACTAATTACTTTTACAAAGCAGTAACTCAGTTACTAACTCAGTTACTTTTTGCAAGCAGTAACTAGTAACTGTAACTAGTTACTGTAACTAGTCACTATTTTTCAGTAACTTGCCCAACACTGAGTGGGAGAAAGCTAAAATGTTTTCAAACCAAAGCTCAGGTGTCATGAGGTCAAAGACGGACAGAGAAGTCCCTGAAGAAGGTTTGGACTGGGCGTGTCCCACGCTGATCACATGACTCCTATACATAAATACTCATAGATGCCACCTGCAGCTTCTGTGTAGAGGATCACTACATCTACAGGGGAGCCATTTTGGACAGGGGTAGCCTGGGCTGATCATGAATATAGGTCAATGATGGTGGGAGGTCGAACCGTGACTCAAGGACTCGTAGGTTATTTAACCGTTACCAACGCCAGAACCTGACACGCCACATGGACTGTCCCATATCTCTACTGCAGGGATCTATTCCACATTCATGCAGGAAAGATCCCAGAGAAAGCGTTTGGAATGGCAGGACTTTTAAAAAAATTCTTGGAAGGTGATTGGAGGAACCTTCTGTCACATTCATGATGGGCCAATCAGAGCGACAAGACAACTGGGCTGGACGTGTGCCAGGCCTTTCTGGTCGATCTCTCCAGCCATGGCATCTGTCGGGACCCGTTCATGCGGGGCTCTGGCTGGTGGCCTGGGCTGGCACCTAGCAGTAGACTAAAGCCGGGTGTACGCTGTAGGATTTCAAGCCAACTATACGACAGTCGTATGGTCGTACGACTCATCTATGATGCACGACCATCACGCATGAGTCGTGTGCTCACACTGTATGATCCGACAGTCGTGCATGGCCTGAGTGCTCACACTGTACGACTGCGGGACAGACTGTGACTGAAACCTGCAGTTTCCTTTTTAAAACGTCTCAGGGTCTGAGGGTGAAGTGTCTCCAGTCATATTCCCCAACCGACGCCTGATCCGACTGAAAGGCGGCCCGACTTCAGAGTTAGCCGTGCGACTAAAAATTTGTGGCTGAATTGAAGGAAAATTGCACAGTGTACACCGGCCTTAGACCTGGTGTGGACCAGGGTAATCTGGTTTAATGAAGACAAAGCATCGTGAAGGCCCACGGCGAGCATTACCGCCATGACTCTGGGTAAACGGCAGGAGTAACTCTGGCTCTCTTAAAAGGATACTTTAACATTTTGGCAAATTCGCCCACTGCTATAATCCCTATAGTCTTAGTAATAGGTTCGTTACCTTCAGTTGTTGGTGCAAGCTATTTTTAGATCGGCCAAGTTCAGACCTGCTGTTCCAACTCAATGTTAGCAGACGGTATTCCGGCTTTCCCTCATCAAACTCATCAAATACACAATCCAACAACTCCAAAACGCTCTCGTGGACAAGTTGTGACCTGCACATTCACCACGCTATGAAATAATCCTGGAACATTACGAGACGGAGATGTTTTAAAGTTAAATGCAAAGCCAGAACTACACTCCAGACATGGCTGCTGCACTGTGTCACTCCGCCCAGTGGTTTACTCAAGAAATAGTTCCCAGTATTTGCTTCATGTGTCGTAATGTTACATAATTATACGTTATTATTTCATAGCGTGGTGAATGTGCAGGTCACAACTCGTCCACAAGAGCGTTTTGGAGTTGTTCGATTGTGTATTTGATGAGTTTGATGAGGGAAAGCCGGAATACCGTCTGCTAACATTGAGTTGGAACAGCAGGTCTGAACTCAGCAGCACCGATCTAAAAACAGCTTACACTGACAACTGAAGGTAACAAACCTATTACTGAGACTATAGGAATTATGGCAATGGGTGAATTTGCCAAAATGTTGAAGTATCCCTTTAAGGTAGCTGACTGCCTCGTCATCTAAATAGACATGCATGAATGGATGAAGGAGAGTCCTGCGTTCCCTACCTAGTGATATCTCTGAGTCTCTCTGACCCGCCCAGTGTTCCACGTGTTCACGTGTTCTGTCTGCTCTATATTCAGGGGATCCCACCTTCTGTGATCAGAACTCTGCTTCAGCTTCTTTAATCAACTGTCTCCTGATGGAAAAAGGCATCGACTACCAAACCTTACACCTCAACGACCCCGGCTGTAGGGGAGAACTGGACGACGGCATGGTCACCTTCAGATTCAGCAGCCATCAAATGTGCAAGACAGAAGTCAAGGTGGGTCCGGTCCTTCTGAGGGTCTGCTCTAGTTCGGGGTCTTCCTGTGGGTGAGCGTTGACCTCTGGGTTCTCCGTGTTGCTCAGTGATTTTTTGTGATCAAGTGTTTTATTGGTTTGTGGATCATACATTAGAGCATGCTTGGCATAGGCTGTACATTTTTCTTTTTTTTTGTACCTGTATACCTTCCTTACCCTCATCCCGTATGTCGATGGGTCATTGGCAGTCTTGCTTTATTTGCGTGTGCTCGCAGATGACAATAATATTTAAGCATAGGAAAATAATAACAATAGTACGTGTACATAGAACAAAAAAACAAAAAAGAAAACACAACAACAACAAAGAACAGGTAAAACATACATAGACCCCCCCACCCCCCACCCCCCTGCCCAGGCGTAAGAACATTAACACAATAAATTGGGCTAATTTCCTCCATCATAGACATCCACAGAAATAGCTACTGATACATATTAATGTAAGCATATCATGGAGTTATAGATGTGTGATACATTTATGTTATGTATATTCATTAGTTGCTCATAAATAACTTTCTATTTTATATTTCAGTCAGGTGGTCAGTTCCACGTAGCAACTTGACCAACAAGTAATATTTGAGTTTTCTGCAGCATGAAGCCGCTGAGAGCTCTAGCTGTGCTATTTCTTTAAATGATGAGAGCCACTGTCCCACACTCAAAGGCTGTCTTACTTTCCAACAGCATGCTATCATCTTTTTAGCAGCTGTCAGGCCAGCTAGAAATTGGCGACATGCATTGATAGTTAATTTCATGTTTGATGTGTCATTCAATAGAAGTAGCCTCTGCGTGTGGGGTGTGTGTCTCTCCATTAAGTTTGATAGAGCGTTGGCCACACTTTCCCAGAAGCTATTAACCTCAGGGCATCGCCACACCATGTGAAGAAAATTGCCAATGGTATTGTCCGTACAAAAATCACAATATGGGTTGTCCGTGTTGCTCAGCGATTGTCTGAGCTGGTTTTAGACCAACCTGACATTCCAGCGGTTCACGTCTGACCCCCTGTGACCCTGCAGGACTCGGACAAAGAAGTCACCTACAAGAACACCATCAAGACCGGGGACAACAACGGGCCCATCGTTCGTCAAGACGACGTCTCCATCGACTTCTCCTGCAGCTACCCTCAGCCCCAGATCAAGACCGCGTCCCTGCAGGTCCAGAGCAAGTGAGTGGAGACTGTTAGCGCTTTAGCATTAGCCTCACTCAAGCTGCTAAACACCAGAAATGCTCTTTTAGCTCTAAAGAATATTCACACTAACATTTTATTCTGCTGTCACTGAGCTTTTCTCTTCACCTACAACCGACCAAACTACTGACATTAAAAATCATTCATCTTTAAAGATTTTAACCCTTTGAGTTCCAGTTTTTTGTCATGATGCCACCATGTTTTTGGTGAAAAAACAGAAAAAAAGAATGATTCTCAATATCTCTACATGCAAAATATTTTTTGTGTTGAATTATTACAGCCTGGCATCTGTCAGTGATTAGCAGCAACACTGATTTTGATGTATTATTATTTTTGTATGTTAAGTGTTAGAAATAATCACCATAGATAGAGTTCCTCTTCCTTTCCTTTCTTTTCTCTGTAAATGGTTTTGGACTGGTTTTCATAAATGTTGGGCTAAGCTGTGTTGGAATGTCCGACCGTCTTGAATGCACCGTGACCGCAGTGCACGCGAAGCTGCGACCGTGTCACCTTTAAATGACGTCACAAGACTCAGGTAGAGGGGAACATAGATCTATATAGAAGAGTAGATAGGACACGCCCCTTTGAGCTGCGTGCCTACGGCGAGGCTAAGCTAGTGGGGGCAAAAGTGTCGGGGTGTTCCGTGGTTGTAGATGGTACGAAAACTAAAACAACAAGGATGCCTGCACATTGTGCTGCACACGGTTGCACACTACACCGTACGGTTGAAACAAGGAAACTGGAAATAACCTTTCATAGGTAAAAATAGTTTTTGGCTCTTCTTTCATTATTAAATCTTGTTGAGAGCTTCAGTAACTACCTGGCTACTAGCAAAACACTAACGCGAGCTAGCAGCTTGACAGCTAAATACCAGGCGATCAATAGTAGCTGTAGTATAGCTGTACATCAGCAGCAGCAGTATAAAAAGCCTTAAAACGTCACCCCTGCCAAGATGGCCACCACATAGGCACGTCACTTAGCGGGCTGCTACAGCGCGCTGGCGTATCTAGTGTTCTGTAGATATCTATGGGGGGGAACGCTGCCACTGAGAAGAAGAAGACGCCAACTCAGACTCTACAGCGAACCAAACCCCGCGGACCTGAATGAAGCTGGTCATTGTTTTTGAGTGACACCCAACCAAACTAAAACTGACCCGAGAGAGAGCTTGGGCCAAAACACGCAACGCTTCAACAGCCAACTAGTCCAGTCATGACGATAGCGGCGTGCAGGTGAGCTTTCCCAGCTTGTGTTTCTCCTTCCTGAAAACCAGTCCTGTTTTTACTGCCACACTAGATGTGAACATTAGCATGTTTTTCTCTCCATATACCAAATATGGTCAACATCTGGTGGAGAGTGGTGAAAATGATGAATTCCAGGGCTAAAGCCCAGATCTGATAAAAGCCTGTCTGACGCTTTGATGGTGAGATCTAACACTGCAGGCTGAATGGGTTTCAATGGAGCATTTTTGGCTCTGAACAGCTGGAGTGTAACTTTTGCTCGTAAACAGTGAATTTTAGACCAACTGTAGGACACTGATCATCAACTGGTGGCCCTGGGGCCATACCAGGCCCCCCAAAGCTTCCTGTCTGGTCCCAAAAGATCAATGAATTTAGAGAAGGAGGAAAAGAAGATGTGGTTTTAAATGTCTGCAGCTGTTAAATCCATTACAACAGTGACTAATATTGAAACAGCTTTGGACTGACTTAACATTTGATTTGTTTTTATGGTAAATATAAAAGCCATTTTTAAAAGTGCAGGAATGTGCCAAAAATTGGTAAAAGAGGAAAAAAGGGCAAAGAGTAACAAAAATGGACAAAAGTGGCAAAAGTTGATTAAAGTGTGCCACAAAAGAGACAAAACATGCAGGAAAAGTGGTTTAAAAAGGGTTAAGGTAGAGCAAAAAATTGGTTAAAGAGGCAAAAAATGTAGCTAAAATAAGTAGTGAAAAGGTGTTAGAGTGGCAGAAAGGGGCAAAAACTGACAGGAATGATGCAAAAAGGGATTGAGGAGTGATAAAATGGGTGAAAAGTGGCAAAAATTGGTATTAAAGTGGCAACAATGCTGCAAAATAAGGAATGAAACAGGGTTAAAAAGTGGCAAATATAGAAGAGAAGTTGCAAAAATTGAAAAAAGAGTGACACAAAGGGGGTTAAACATGCAGGAAAAGTGGTTAAAAAGGGTTAAAGGTTGGCAATAAATTAGTTAAAGGGGCAAAACGTATCAAAAAGGGGTTGCCAGTGTAAAAAAGAGTTGATATTAGTGCTAAAACAGAACTGGGGAGGGCCCAGCTAGTTCTGCTGTCAGGCCTGTCTCCTTGTGTCCTGCTGCATCATAGATAACAGGGACAGATCTCACTGGTAATGACTAAAATGTCCTGATCCAAATACTACTGCAATAATATTTCAATCAGACCAAAATTTTGATTTAATTTTTGTCTATGTGAAAGTCTGGCCCCCAGACTAAATCTGGCCCTCGTGCAGATGTACTCGATGACCCCTGCTGTCGGAGCTGAGCAGGAAGTAACACACCAAACTCTTCCTGTTTCCATGACCGCAGCCAGAATGATCAACAGCGAAGGATGAAAGTGTCAGATCCACACCCTGAAGGGTTAAAGGCGTGTGAGTCTAAATATATCTGTGTTTGCTGTGCAGGACTGTGGCGTCGGCCATCAAGTCTGGAGAATGGAAGTACAACCTGACCATGACGGTGTACGGCGATGCTGCCCTCAACCAATCTGTGACATCGGTCCAACTGAACCAGAAGATCTGGGTGGAGATGAAGGCTACAGGACTGGATGGTAATATGGTCGCCATGGTGACCGACTCCTGCTGGGCTACTAAGGAGGAAGGGTCTGAGTCGACACCGAGATACGACCTGGTCACTAAAGGGTGAGACACACCTGCAGAGGTGGAGGCCATCTGTTGATCTGTAAGCCAATCAGAAGCAGTGGTTTGTTCATCTCTGTGTTCTCCTTCCTGCTTGTGAGCAGCTGTTCAAACCCCAAAGACCAGACGGTGAAGGTGGAGAGAAACGGCCTGGGAACATCCAACGTCTTCTCCTTCAACACGTTCCGGTTCTCTCAGAGCAACGGTGGCGTCTTCCTGCACTGCAAAGTCCACCTGTGTGCCAAGAAGGACAAGAGCTGTGCTCCGGTACTCCTGCCCTCACTGCACACGTCCCTAACGGAGAGTCTACCTTTGAACCCTGAACCAGGCACTCCTGGCCTCAGCACGCCGCTTCCTCTGATAACAGAGGCACATTTGGTCTCCTACATCCATTCATTTAGTCATCAGCTCCTAACAGGACAGAACAGAGAAGCTAATCATGTAGCTAACAGTCTACAGCACACAGATCCACAGTGAAGCTCAGTGTACCACCAACAGCATGGTTAGGGTTCTTAGTGGTCTGGAAATGGATGGCAGCTGAAGACTGCCTTTAATATCCTGACGCATTTGTCCCTGAGGACAGAAAACTGCTGTGAAGCATTAGAGATGAATATTTTCCCCTTTAAACGGTCAGTCTCTTAAAGACACATGTCAGATCTGAATGATATTTTAGTGTTTCTGAACCCTTCAAAGGCCAGCATGTTTACACCACTCCACTGTTTAGGAGAACAAAACCACCAAAACTCTACTGAAACACGTCTCATCTCAGTGGAAAGGCACTCTGCAGGAACAGGAGAGTGGAAATTCAGCAGCATGCTTTGATGGGAAAATGTAGCGCCATCTGGTGGACAGATACAGAAATAATGAACTGAAAGCTAGAAGTCACATAGAACAGTTCTGATCATAGAACAAGAACACATAGAACAGTTCTGATCATGGAACAAGGTCATATAGAACAGTTCTGATCATGGAACAAGGTCACATAGAACAGTTCTGATCATAGAACAAGGTCACTTAGAACAGTTCTGATCATAGAACAAGGTCACATAGAACAGTTCTGATCATAGAACAAGGTCTCTTAGAACAGTTCTGATCATGGAACAAGGTCACATAGAACAGTTCTGATCATAGAACAAGGTCACTTAGAACAGTTCTGATCATAGAACAAGGTCACTTAGAACAGTTCTGATCATAGAACAAGGTCACATAGAACAGTTCTGATCATAGAACAAGGTCACTTAGAACAGTTCTGATCATAGAACAAGGTCACTTAGAACAGTTCTGATCATAGAACAAGGTCACTTAGAACAGTTCTGATCATAGAACAAGGTCACATAGAACAGTTCTGATCATAGAACAAGGTCACTTAGAACAGTTCTGATCATAGAACAAGGTCACTTAGAACAGTTCTGATCATAGAACAAGGTCACATAGTACAGTTCTGATCATAGAACAAGGTCACTTAGAACAGTTCTGATCATAGAACAAGGTCACATAGTACAGTTCTGATCATAGAACAAGGTCACTTAGAACAGTTCTGATCATAGAACAAGGTCACTTAGAACAGTTCTGATCATAGAACAAGGTGACATAGTACAGTTCTGATCATAGAACAAGGTCACTTAGAACAGTTCTGATCATAGAACAAGGTCACTTAGAATAGTTCTGATCATAGAACAAGGTCACTTAGAACAGTTCTGATCATAGAACAAGGTCACATAGTACAGTTCTGATCATAGAACAAGGTCACTTAGAACAGTTCTGATCATAGAACAAGGTCACTTAGAACAGTTCTGATCATAGAACAAGGTCCCTTAGAACAGTTCTGATCATAGAACAAGGTCCCTTAGAACAGTTCTGATCATAGAACAAGGTCACATAGAACAGTTCTGATCATAGAACAAGGTCACTTAGAACAGTTCTGATCATGGAACAAGGTCACTTAGAACAGTTCTGATCATAGAACAAGGTCACTTAGAACAGTTCTGATCATAGAACAAGGTCACATAGAACAGTTCTGATCATAGAACAAGGTCACTTAGAACAGTTCTGATCATAGAACAAGGTCCCTTAGAACAGTTCTGATCATAGAACAAGGTCACTTAGAACAGTTCTGATCATAGAACAAGGTCACATAGAACAGTTCTGATCATGGAACAAGGTCACATAGAACAGTTCTGATCATGGAACAAGGTCACATAGAACAGTTCTGATCATAGAACAAGGTCACTTAGAACAGTTCTGATCATAGAACAAGGTCACATAGAACAGTTCTGATCATAGAACAAGGTCACATAGAACAGTTCTGATCATGGAACAAGGTCACATAGAACAGTTCTGATCATGGAACAAGGTCACTTAGAACAGTTCTGATCATGGAACAAGGTCACATAGAACATTTCTGATCATAGAACAAGGTCACTTAGAACAGTTCTGATCATAGAACAAGGTCACATAGAACAGTTCTGATCATAGAACAAGGTCACATAGAACAGTTCTGATCATAGAACAAGGTCACTTAGAACAGTTCTGATCATAGAACAAGGTCACATAGAACAGTTCTGATCATAGAACAAGGTCACTTAGAACAGTTCTGATCATAGAACAAGGTCACTTAGAACAGTTCTGATCATAGAACAAGGTCACTTAGAACAGTTCTGATCATAGAACAAGGTCACATAGAACAGTTCTGATCATAGAACAAGGTCACTTAGAACAGTTCTGATCATAGAACAAGGTCACATAGAACAGTTCTGATCATAGAACAAGGTCACTTAGAACAGTTCTGATCATAGAACAAGGTCCCTTAGAACAGTTCTGATCATAGAACAAGGTCCCTTAGAACAGTTCTGATCATAGAACAAGGTCCCTTAGAACAGTTCTGATCATAGAACAAGGTCACTTAGAACAGTTCTGATCATAGAACAAGGTCACATAGAACAGTTCTGATCATAGAACAAGGTCACATAGAACAGTTCTGATCATAGAACAAGGTCACTTAGAACAGTTCTGATCATGGAACAAGGTCACTTAGAACAGTTCTGATCATAGAACAAGGTCACTTAGAACAGTTCTGATCATAGAACAAGGTCACATAGAACAGTTCTGATCATAGAACAAGGTCACTTAGAACAGTTCTGATCATAGAACAAGGTCCCTTAGAACAGTTCTGATCATAGAACAAGGTCACTTAGAACAGTTCTGATCATAGAACAAGGTCACATAGAACAGTTCTGATCATGGAACAAGGTCACATAGAACAGTTCTGATCATGGAACAAGGTCACATAGAACAGTTCTGATCATAGAACAAGGTCACTTAGAACAGTTCTGATCATAGAACAAGGTCACATAGAACAGTTCTGATCATAGAACAAGGTCACATAGAACAGTTCTGATCATGGAACAAGGTCACATAGAACAGTTCTGATCATGGAACAAGGTCACTTAGAACAGTTCTGATCATGGAACAAGGTCACATAGAACATTTCTGATCATAGAACAAGGTCACTTAGAACAGTTCTGATCATAGAACAAGGTCACATAGAACAGTTCTGATCATAGAACAAGGTCACATAGAACAGTTCTGATCATAGAACAAGGTCACTTAGAACAGTTCTGATCATAGAACAAGGTCACATAGAACAGTTCTGATCATAGAACAAGGTCACTTAGAACAGTTCTGATCATAGAACAAGGTCACTTAGAACAGTTCTGATCATAGAACAAGGTCCCTTAGAACAGTTCTGATCATAGAACAAGGTCACATAGAACAGTTCTGATCATAGAACAAGGTCACTTAGAACAGTTCTGATCATAGAACAAGGTCACATAGAACAGTTCTGATCATAGAACAAGGTCACTTAGAACAGTTCTGATCATAGAACAAGGTCCCTTAGAACAGTTCTGATCATAGAACAAGGTCCCTTAGAACAGTTCTGATCATAGAACAAGGTCCCTTAGAACAGTTCTGATCATAGAACAAGGTCACTTAGAACAGTTCTGATCATAGAACAAGGTCACATAGAACAGTTCTGATCATAGAACAAGGTCACATAGAACAGTTCTGATCATAGAGCTGAGTCACATAGAACAGTTCTGATCATGGAACAAGGTCACATAGAACAGTTCTGATCATAGAGCCAAGTCACATAGAACAGTTCTGATCATAGAACAAGGTCACATAGAACAGTTCTGATCATAGAACAAGGTCACATAGAACAGTTCTGATCATAGAGCCAAGTCACATAGAAGAGTTCTGATCATAGAGACAAGTCACATAGAACAGTTCTGATCATAGAGACGAGTCACATAGAAGAGTTCTGATCATAGAGACAAGTCACATAGAACAGTTCTGATCACAGAGCCAAGTCACATAGAAGAGTTCTGATCATAGAGACAAGTCACATAGAACAGTTCTGATCATAGAGACGAGTCACATAGAACAGTTCTGATCATAGAACAGGGTCACATAGAATAGTTCTGATCATGGAACAAGGTCACATAGAACAGTACTGACCATAGAGCCGAGTCACATAGAACAGTTCTGATCATAGAGCCGAGTCACATAGAACAGTTCTGATCACAGAGCCAAGTCACATAGAACAGTTCTGATCATAGAGACGAGTCACATAGAACAGTTCTGGTCATAGAACAAGGTCACATAGAACAGTACTGATCAGAGAGCCGGGTCGCATAGGGTGGTATTGATCATAGATATAGGTTAGAAAGAACAACAGTGATCATAGAACTAGGTCAGATAGAACAGCGCTGATCATAGATCTAGGTTACATAGAAAATTAGTGATCATAGATCCAGGCTAGATAGATCATTAGTGGTTATAGATTCAGATCAGATAGAACAGCACTGATCATAGATCCAGGTCAGATAGAACATTAGTGATCATAAATCTAGGTTAGATAGAACACCAGTGATTTTAGATCCAGGTTAAATAGAATATTAATGATCATATAAACTGAGTTAGGTTTAAATCTTCCTCTTCTGTCTCTCACTTCCAGGACTGTAAGACTAAACAGCGCAGATCTGCCTGGATAATGGACCTGGATGGAGGCCCCACCCTCATCACTATGGCAATGACCACCTAGGTTTGACACAGCTTTTCTATTGGATGGTGCCATCAGAGCTGGTGGTCAGGCTCAAACTATCCAGTGGTCAGGAGAATCCTCCACCTGTGCCTAACTTCAGATTGAATCACGTCTAAATCCTGTCTGTTACTATGATGTTCATATTACTGTTATTAGGATTCCCAGTTACACCACTTACACCAGTTACACAAGTATCACCAGTAACACCAGTAACACCAGAAGCACCAGTTACACAAGTAACACCAGCTACACTAGTAACACCAGTGACACCAGTTACACCAGTAACACCAGTATTACCAGTAACACAAGTAACACGGTTTACACCTGTTACACCAGTAACACCAGCTACACAAGTAACACCAGCTAAACAAGTTACAACAGTTAGACCAGCTACGCCAGCAACACCAGCTACACAAGTAACACCAGCTAAACAAGTTACAACAGTTAGACCAGCTACGCCAGCAACACCAGCTACACAAGTAACACCAGCTAAACAAGTTACAACAGTTAGACCAGCTACGCCAGTAACACCAGCTACACAAGTAACACCAGCTAAACAAGTTACAACAGTTAGACCAGCTACGCCAGCAACACCAGTTACACCAGTAACACCAGTTACACCAGTAACACCAGTATCACCAGCTACACCAGTAACACCAGTTACACCAGTATCACTAGTATGACCAGTAACACAAGGATCACCAGTAACATGAGTTAAACCAGTAACACCAGCTACACTAGTTTCACCAGTAACACCAGTTACACCAATTACACCAGTTACACCGGTAACACCAGAAAGACCAGCTACACCAGCTACACCAGTATCACCAGCAAGACCAGTATCATCAGTAACACCAGCTACACTAGTAGCACCAGTTACACCAGCAACACCAGTTACACCAGTAACACCAGTTACACCAGTGACACCAGCTACACTAGTAAAACTAGTTATACTGGTTACACAAGTTACACTGGCAACACTAGTTACACCAGTAACACCAGTTTTACCACCAACACCAGCTACACCAGTATCACCAGTTAAACCAGTAACACCAGTTACACCAGCAACACCTGTACTCCATTTACAGCAGTTACACCAGAAACACCAGCTAAACCAGAAACACCAGTTACACCAGTATCACCAGGTACACCAGTAACATCAGTTACACCAGTAACATTTGCTACACTAGTAACACCAGTAACACCAGTTACACCAGCTACACTAGTAAAACCAGAAACATTGGCTACACCAGCTACACCAGCAACACCTGTTACACCAGTAACACCAGCTACACTAGGTACACCAGTATCACCAGTATGGGGCTGTTAGCTGCTTCTTCCACATGTGTGGAGACCGCTGGAGCTGCCAATCACAGTGACGTCCATCATCGATTGTCCTCTTTGTCTTCTTAGGTGGTTTCAGGACAGCAAGGACTTTCAGGTTCCCGGTCTTCACACCAGTCCCAGTCTTTGGCTCAGTCCTGATCCAGTGTTTGGCCTCAGATCCTTCACTTAATATCAATCACCTCAGTTCTTTAAACAGAGGAAACTTCCTTTAGGTCCTCAGTTCTTTACTGAGAGGGAACTTCCTCTAGGTCCTCAGTTCTTTAAACAGAGGGAACTTCCTTTAGGTCCTCAGTTCTTTACTGAGAGGGAACTTCCTTTAGGTCCTCAGTTCTTTAAACAGAGGGAACTTCCTTTAGGTCCTCAGTTCTTTAAACAGAGGGAACTTCCTTTAGGTCCTCAGTTCTTTACTGAGAGGGAACTTCCTCTAGGTCCTCAGTTCTTTAAACAGAGGGAACTTCCTTTAGGTCCTCAGTTCTTTAAACAGAGGGAACTTCCTTTAGGTCCTCAGTTCTTTAAACAGAGGGAACTTCCTTTAGGTCCTCAGTTCTTTACTGAGAGGGAACTTCCTCTAGGTCCTCAGTTCTTTAAACAGAGGGAACTTCCTTTAGGTCCTCAGTTCTTTAAACAGAGGGAACTTCCTTTAGGTCCTCAGTTCTTTACTGAGAGGGAACTTCCTTTAGGTCCTCGGTTCTTTAAACAGAGGGAACATCCTTTAGGTCCTCGGTTCTTTAAACAGAGGGAACTTCCTTTAGGTCCTCGGTTCTTTAAACAGAGGGAACTTCCTTTAGGTCCTCGGTTCTTTAAACAGAGGGAACTTCCTTTAGGTCCTCAGCTCTTTAAACAGAGGGAACTTCCTTTAGGTCCTCAGTTCTTTACTGAGAGGGAACTTCCTCTAGGTCCTCAGTTCTTTAAACAGAGGGAACTTCCTTTAGGTCCTCAGTTCTTTACTGAGAGGGAACTTCCTTTAGGTCCTCAGTTCTTTAATGAGAGGGAACTTCCTTTAGGTCCTCAGTTCTTTAAACAGAGGGAACTTCCTTTAGGTCCTCAGTTCTTTACTGAGAGGGAACTTCCTCTAGGTCCTCAGTTCTTTAAACAGAGGGAACTTCCTTTAGGTCCTCAGTTCTTTACTGAGAGGGAACTTCCTTTAGGTCCTCAGTTCTTTAATGAGAGGGAACTTCCTTTAGGTCCTCAGCTCTTTAAACAGAGGGAACTTCCTTTAGGTCCTCAGTTCTTTACTGAGAGGGAACTTCCTTTAGGTCCTCAGTTCTTTACTGAGAGGGAACTTCCTCTAGGTCCTCAGTTCTTTAAACAGAGGGAACTTCCTCTAGGTCCTCAGTTCTTTAAACAGAGGGAACTTCCTTTAGGTCCTCAGTTCTTTACTGAGAGGGAACTTCCTTTAGGTCCTCAGTTCTTTAATGAGAGAGAACTTCCTTTAGGTCCTCAGTTCTTTAATGAGAGGGAACTTCCTTTAGGTCCTCAGCTCTTTAAACAGAGGGAACTTCCTTTAGGTCCTCAGTTCTTTACTGAGAGGGAACTTCCTTTAGGTCCTCAGTTCTTTACTGAGAGGGAACTTCCTTTAGGTCCTCAGTTCTTTACTGAGAGGGAACTTCCTTTAGGTCCTCAGTTCTTTACTGAGAGGGAACTTCCTTTAGGTCCTCAGTTCTTTAAACAGAGGGAACTTCCTTTAGGTCCTCAGTTCTTTAAACAGAGGGAACTTCCTTTAGGTCCTCAGTTCTTTACTGAGAGGGAACTTCCTCTAGGTCCTCAGTTCTTTAAACAGAGGGAACTTCCTTTAGGTCCTCAGTTCTTTAAACAGAGGGAACTTCCTTTAGGTCCTCAGTTCTTTAAACAGAGGGAACTTCCTTTAGGTCCTCAGTTCTTTACTGAGAGGGAACTTCCTCTAGGTCCTCAGTTCTTTAAACAGAGGGAACTTCCTTTAGGTCCTCAGTTCTTTAAACAGAGGGAACTTCCTTTAGGTCCTCAGTTCTTTACTGAGAGGGAACTTCCTTTAGGTCCTCGGTTCTTTAAACAGAGGGAACATCCTTTAGGTCCTCGGTTCTTTAAACAGAGGGAACTTCCTTTAGGTCCTCGGTTCTTTACACAGAGGGAACTTCCTTTAGGTCCTCGGTTCTTTAAACAGAGGGAACTTCCTTTAGGTCCTCAGCTCTTTAAACAGAGGGAACTTCCTTTAGGTCCTCAGTTCTTTACTGAGAGGGAACTTCCTCTAGGTCCTCGGTTCTTTAAACAGAGGGAACTTCCTTTAGGTCCTCGGTTCTTTACACAGAGGGAACTTCCTTTAGGTCCTCGGTTCTTTAAACAGAGGGAACTTCCTTTAGGTCCTCAGCTCTTTAAACAGAGGGAACTTCCTTTAGGTCCTCAGTTCTTTACTGAGAGGGAACTTCCTCTAGGTCCTCAGTTCTTTAAACAGAGGAACTTCCTTTAGGTCCTCAGTTCTTTACTGAGAGGAACTTCCTTTAGGTCCTCAGTTCTTTACTGAGAGGAACTTCCTCTAGGTCCTCAGTTCTTTAAACAGAGGAACTTCCTTTAGGTCCTCAGTTCTTTACTGAGAGGAACTTCCTTTAGGTCCTCAGTTCTTTAATGAGAGGAACTTCCTTTAGGTCCTCAGTTCTTTAAACAGAGGGAACTTCCTTTAGGTCCTCAGTTCTTTACTGAGAGGGAACTTCCTTTAGGTCCTCAGTTCTTTAATGAGAGGGAACTTCCTTTAGGTCCTCAGCTCTTTAAACAGAGGGAACTTCCTTTAGGTCCTCAGTTCTTTACTGAGAGGGAACTTCCTTTAGGTCCTCAGTTCTTTACTGAGAGGGAACTTCCTCTAGGTCCTCAGTTCTTTAAACAGAGGGAACTTCCTCTAGGTCCTCAGTTCTTTAAACAGAGGGAACTTCCTTTAGGTCCTCAGTTCTTTACTGAGAGGGAACTTCCTTTAGGTCCTCAGTTCTTTAATGAGAGAGAACTTCCTTTAGGTCCTCAGTTCTTTAATGAGAGGGAACTTCCTTTAGGTCCTCAGTTCTTTACTGAGAGGGAACTTCCTTTAGGTCCTCAGTTCTTTACTGAGAGGGAACTTCCTCTAGGTCCTCAGTTCTTTACTGAGAGGGAACTTCCTTTAGGTCCTCAGTTCTTTAATGAGAGGGAACTTCCTTTAGGTCCTCAGTTCTTTAAACAGAGGGAACTTCCTTTAGGTCCTCAGTTCTTTACTGAGAGGGAACTTCCTTTAGGTCCTCAGTTCTTTAATGAGAGGGAACTTCCTTTAGGTCCTCAGCTCTTTAAACAGAGGGAACTTCCTTTAGGTCCTCAGTTCTTTACTGAGAGGGAACTTCCTTTAGGTCCTCAGTTCTTTACTGAGAGGGAACTTCCTCTAGGTCCTCAGTTCTTTAAACAGAGGGAACTTCCTCTAGGTCCTCAGTTCTTTAAACAGAGGGAACTTCCTTTAGGTCCTCAGTTCTTTACTGAGAGGGAACTTCCTTTAGGTCCTCAGTTCTTTAAACAGAGGGAACTTCCTTTAGGTCCTCAGTTCTTTACTGAGAGGGAACTTCCTTTAGGTCCTCGGTTCTTTAAACAGAGGGAACATCCTTTAGGTCCTCGGTTCTTTAAACAGAGGGAACTTCCTTTAGGTCCTCGGTTCTTTACACAGAGGGAACTTCCTTTAGGTCCTCGGTTCTTTAAACAGAGGGAACTTCCTTTAGGTCCTCAGCTCTTTAAACAGAGGGAACTTCCTTTAGGTCCTCGGTTCTTTAAACAGAGGGAACTTCCTTTAGGTCCTCAGCTCTTTAAACAGAGGGAACTTCCTTTAGGTCCTCAGTTCTTTACTGAGAGGGAACTTCCTCTAGGTCCTCAGTTCTTTAATGAGAGAGAACTTCCTTTAGGTCCTCAGTTCTTTAATGAGAGGGAACTTCCTTTAGGTCCTCAGCTCTTTAAACAGAGGGAACTTCCTTTAGGTCCTCAGCTCTTTAAACAGAGGGAACTTCCTTTAGGTCCTCAGTTCTTTACTGAGAGGGAACTTCCTCTAGGTCCTCAGTTCTTTAAACAGAGGGAACTTCCTTTAGGTCCTCAGTTCTTTAAACAGAGGGAACTTCCTTTAGGTCCTCAGTTCTTTAAACAGAGGGAACTTCCTTTAGGTCCTCAGTTCTTTACTGAGAGGGAACTTCCTTTAGGTCCTCAGTTCTTTAAACAGAGGGAACTTCCTTTAGGTCCTCGGTTCTTTAAACAGAGGGAACTTCCTTTAGGTCCTCAGTTCTTTACTGAGAGGGAACTTCCTCTAGGTCCTCAGTTCTTTAAACAGAGGGAACTTCCTTTAGGTCCTCAGTTCTTTACTGAGAGGGAACTTCCTCTAGGTCCTCAGTTCTTTAAACAGAGGGAACTTCCTTTAGGTCCTCAGTTCTTTACTGAGAGGGAACTTCCTTTAGGTCCTCAGTTCTTTAATGAGAGGGAACTTCCTTTAGGTCCTCAGTTCTTTAATGAGAGGGAACTTCCTTTAGGTCCTCAGCTCTTTAAACAGAGGGAACTTCCTTTAGGTCCTCAGTTCTTTACTGAGAGGGAACTTCCTTTAGGTCCTCAGTTCTTTACTGAGAGGGAACTTCCTCTAGGTCCTCAGTTCTTTAAACAGAGGGAACTTCCTTTAGGTCCTCAGTTCTTTACTGAGAGGGAACTTCCTCTAGGTCCTCAGTTCTTTAAACAGAGGGAACTTCCTTTAGGTCCTCAGTTCTTTACTGAGAGGGAACTTCCTTTAGGTCCTCAGTTCTTTAATGAGAGGGAACTTCCTTTAGGTCCTCAGTTCTTTAATGAGAGGGAACTTCCTTTAGGTCCTCAGCTCTTTAAACAGAGGGAACTTCCTTTAGGTCCTCAGTTCTTTACTGAGAGGGAACTTCCTTTAGGTCCTCAGTTGTCTAAAGACAGAGAACTTCCTCTAGATGTGTCTCTAGGGTGAAGGTCATGGGTCACTGAGGAGCTGCTGATGTTTGCTTTAATGTTCATCTCTGATTGATTCTGTTGGTGGCAGATTTCTGACTGACATCCTCAAACAGCAGATAACCAGGAGTATTTCTAAACTGTTAAATCTGATGATGATTGTAATGTTACAGGAAAACAGTGAATGAAGCTGTGAACGGTGGCTGTTGTTCTTTTTTTGTGTTGTGAACATTAAATAAATAACTAAAGGTTTGGGAAAGACAAAGACTTTTATCTGTTTTATTCCATCCTTGTTTTTCAGTGAAGGTCTCGTCCGCTTCAATAATGATTTGTGCTGTTACACAAACACTTCAGCACCATTCACACTGAGACTGTTTCTGATTGTTGAAGCAGAAAATTCAGCTTCAAGTAAAGAACCATCTCTTCATTCAGGCAGCTATTTAAAACTCAGACGTAGAGGTTAGATTAGTTTTAGTCAGACTTTAGTCCTGTTGATCACAATAGTTTTAGTAAAAAAAAGTCTTTATATGTAACTCTAGACTTTGAGTCACAATTTATTCCCTTTAAAATGAACTAATCTAATGAAGTAATTAGCTACTTTATTTTTTTTTTTACTTTTTATTTATAGTTTTTTAAGTAGAACAAGAGGCAGGTGTAGTAAAACATAAACAAACAAACAAACAAACAAAAACAGATAATCATGAGGTCTTGGGTTGGTCCAGACTAGAGGGCAGCAAAACTGCCTCATTCAAATGCAGAGTGCAAAACCTTGTGGTTACAATATACACATATCTATATATGTAAACACATACACTGATATACAAATCCGTACAAACATACAAACACATGTGGCAGTCATCAAAACTCCAGTAAAGCATTAGCTGGCCAAATAAAAGTTCCATTTTTCCCATCGTTTCTCTCCAAGCTCTTTTTGAAGTCGTATAGAATGAGTCATCTGTTCCAGGATATGCAGCTGTTTTACAATGCTAACAAAGAGACCAGCTGATGGGCCATTTTTCTGTAACCAGCACTTTGTAATGGCTTTTTTGCTTGCAACAAGCAAGATTTTTAGAAGATAGGTATCATTACTATTGAGACCATTGGGAAGATGTCCAAGATAGAGGGATGTAAATGTTGTACTGATAGTAAAACCCACAATTTTTGAAATAATTGCTGCCACCTCCTTCCAGAAAGACTGAATGAGGGGACAAGTCCAAAACACATGGGCGTGGTCAACCTCAGTCTCTCCACAATCCCTCCAGCAGGGAAGCTGGTTGCCTGTTTGCTTTGATCTCTGTTTAGGAGTGAGGAAAAAACGTATCCAGTTCTTCCAACAGAAGTCCCTCCATGTCCAGGAGTTTGTTGAAGATGACCGTGTCTCCCACGCTTTTAGCCACATTTCCTCTGTTATTGTAATGTCCAGTTCTTTTTCCCATCTTTGTTTAACATAATCCGTATTATCATTTTTAAGTAATAAGATACCTTTGTACAATTTACCTATGAGGCCTTTGTTGCTACTGGAGTTCTAAGCATCAATAAACAGCTGAACAAGTATTGGTGGTTCTCTTGTACCAGGGCCTTTCACCTTTTTACAAAAGTAATCATGGAGCTGTAAATATCTAAAAAAGTCAGCCCCAACTAGTCCAAATGACCAACATATGGTATCAAAACTGTTAAATTCCCCCTTTTTAACAATCTTACACAGTGAAGAGATACCTTTATAAACCCTTTCTCTAAATCTAAGATCTTGCGATGCCGGTGTAAAGTCTGGATCATACGCTGGCCATCGAAGTAGCTTAATCTCATTTTGGAGTTGAAAACTTTTGACTACCTCTGCCCATACTTTTAATGAATGATTTACTCATTTACTTGTTGTTTGTGACAAATCCTTTTCCCTCATTACATATCCAAGCACTGATTGAATAGGTCTATCCATCAGGCTCAACTCCATATTCTTCCATTTGGCTGTATAGGTTGGATTACACCAGTGTAGAAGGGGTCTTAATTGTGCTGACATGTAATAATCCCTTAAAGATGGAGGAGCCATGCCCCCCCTCTCTCCCGGCAGCTGAAGGGTGGTAAATTTTATTCTTGGTCTTTTCTTATCCCAAACGAATCGTGAAATATGTTTATTCCATTCTCTGAACTGTTTTTGAGGTATAATAATCTGGGAAGAATGTTCATTTTCACTGATCTAATTCTGCTGCCGAAATCAGAGGGAGCAAGCTCCAGCCACTGAGGTCCCTGTATATTTCTTTGTTAATGGGGTGATAGTTGATATTATACAACTGCGACAGGTCTTTGGGGAGGTTTACTCCAAGATATTTGATATGCGAGGAGTGCCATTTAAAGTTATATTTCGCCAAAAGTCCTTGTGATGGGGCATAATTAAATATCATGACCTGAGTTTTATGAACATTAAGAACATAACCTGAATATAGACCGTATGTTTCAAGTCTTTTCATAAGTAAAGGCAGACCTGTATCTGGGTCCACAAGCGTGACCAGAACATCGTCTGCGTACAGACTCACTTTATATTCTTCTCCTCCCATCATAATTCCTTTTAATTCTTTATCCTGTCGAATCATTTGGGCCAAAGGTTCAATAAACAAGTTGAAGAGGCTAGGGCTGGCAGGGCAGCCCCGCCTACAGCCCCTTTGCAAGGTTACAGAGTTAGAGAGACTACCATTTATCTTTATTCTTGCAGTAGGAGAGGAGTAAAGTACCTGTATGCATCGGATGAAATTCAGGCTAAAACCAAATCTTTTCATAACAAGGAAGAGGAATTCCCACCCGACGGAATCAAAAGCCTTTTCAGCGTCCAAACTCGGAATAATAGAGCTAATTTTTCCTTCATGTATTTCCTCAATTACATGTAATGCTCTTCTTATATTGTCTTGATTTGTCTGTTCTTTATAAAACCCGTTTGGTCCTCATCAATTAACAGAGGCATCACTGCCTCCATCCTCTTTGTTAAGATAGTTGCATATAATTTATAATGTGTGTTTAAGACGCTTATAGGTCTGTATCCCTGACAATCCATCCTATCCTTTCCCTCTTTTGGGATAACCGATATAAAAGCCTCTCCCCAAGAGGGAGGGGGAGATCCCCCCCTCAATATAAAATTAAAGCATGCTTCTAATAAGTGGAGTAGGTGATTTAGAAGCTTTTTGGCCTGCTTCATAATATCTTTGCTTCATAAACCTAATGTTTTTTTCAACTTCCTCGCTTAATACTTTATCTATTTCCTGTTTCACATTTCTGATTTGTTGTGTTGTAGATGGATCCTTATTAGTAATGCTCATTTTTTCTAAATCTCTCAGTTTTTCCTGCAATGTTAATAGCTTCTGGGTTTTAGTTTTGTTCAAAAAGCCATTCTGGCTATGAACAGCTTTGGCTGCATCCCACAATATACAAGGATTCACCTCCCCATTGTTATTATCCTGCATATAAAGATTTATGTCTTTCACCATAGCATTTCTGAAAGGAGTGTCATTTAGCATTCCAGTCTTTAACCTCCATAGTGTTTTACGTCGTCTGCATGTGTAATGTTAAGTTAATGTTAAGTAAACACCAGAATGATCCGAGAGGTCTCTCTGGCCTATTCTACAATCTTTCAGACGATGCATATCTTTTTTAAACATCAAAAAGTAGTCCAATCTCGAATAAGCCGTACGCCAAGCAGAATAAAAGGTATACCCTGGGGATGATCCACGCATGGACCTCCACACATCAACCAATCCCAAATCTTTTAAAATCCTATGTATACATTTTTCAGTTGAGTTCTTCTTTCTTTTCCTATTAGTGTCTAGGGAGGGGTTTAGAAGCATGTTAAAGTCTCCTGCACATATCAGGGTCCCAAAGAGAGTTAAAGATCTTTTTATAAAAACAAATATCAGTCCCAGGAGGAGAGTAGACATTAAGCAGTGTCACTTCCTTTTCATCTAATTTCCCTTTTATTAGGACAAATCTGCCTTCTTTATCTCTTATTTCTGATAAAAATTCAAAGCGAGTTGAGTTTGAGATTAAAATGGCAACTCCTCTTTTTTTTCCATTCCTATAAGATGAAAAGAAGGTGTTTCATTTTTTTCAATTTATCATGTTCGACATCGGAAAGATGTGTTTCCTGCCAGAATGCAATGTTTATCCTCTCCTTTTTTGTTTTAGATATCATTTTACTCCTTTAATCGGATTATTTAGCCCATCAACATTCAATGACATTATATTATAATACTGGTACTGCATTTAAATATTTTTGTTTGTAATTTTACCACTGTGACCTTCCAGACCTCAAAAACAGAAAGGAAAACATAAGAAAAGATACCTGCCGAATATAATACAAAACAAAGAACTGAGCTTCCAACATAATAGGTACTGTGTCACCTCGAACAGTGAGGGGGGACGGCCACGGGGTGGGGCCCCTCATCTACTAGGTAAAGTGTGTGGCTATTTATTTGTTGTCGACAGGTGCCAGCCTCCACCGTTAATAAAGAAAAGAGCTATATATATTTCTATATACAGCCTGTACACATAGAAAGGGTAGGATAGGGTTATTTTAAATGTCACTGACTCAAACCCTGGTGATAGCAGAGCAGCCTCGAATCCAAAACAAACGTAAACAAAGTTTTCCCACCATCATATTCACTCTATACAGAATAGTCCATGCCTCACTCATCCTCTGCTGCTGCTCCCGGTTCCGTTCTACGGTATCCTTTCAGTTTTTCCCGAACCTGCCGCTGGGACCGGTCCTTTTCTCCGCCGTGTCGGTTGTCGGTCGTTTCCCACGGCAGAAGTCGAGCCAGCATCTCCTCCGTTACAGCTTTCTTCTTGGTGCTTTGCTTTACTTCACCCACCGTGAATCCTCGCATGCGCAGGTCCTCTGCTGCTTGTGCCGCGCTGTTGTGCTGGACCGTGCCCGACTCATAAAAGATGCGGATTTTCGTCAAAGGAGTTTGAAAGCGTATTCCATTTTCTTTCAGTGCCCTTTAAAGGTTTATTTTTGGCCTTTTTTGCCTTTATTAGATAGGACAGTGGGTAGAGTTGGAAACAGGGAGGAGAGCGGGGAGAGACATGCAGGAAATAGTGCCACGGGCCGGATTTGAACCCGGGTCGCCTGCGTATATGGCGTGCGCCTTAACCACTCGACCACCGGCACGCCTCTTTCAGTGCCCTTTTAACTGGTTTATATTCCTTCCTCCTGATCTGCACGTCTGCTGCGTAATCATGATCGAAGTACACTCGTTTGTTTTGAACACGAAGCCCCTTCCTCCATGCCATGTAGAGTATTTTCTCTTTAACCGGGAACTTAAGGAACCGGACCACAATAGACCGTGGCGCGGCACTTGCGGGAGGTTTTGACGCCAGGGCTCAGTGAGCCCGTTTAATCCCCAAGTCACAGTCCGGGCCAAGATCAGCTCCAAGTTCTGACTTGATGAGGTTTTCCACAAACACTGCAACAGACGTGCCCTCAGCTTCCTCCGGGACACCATAGATCCTAATATTATTGCGCTGAGAGCGTCCTTCCAAGTCTGCCACTTTGTCCTGCATTGCTCGTTGATCACTCAGTAGCTGCGTTAAGGCATCTTTCACTCCGATATCCCACCGCTCCGTGTCTGCCATTCTCCTCTCCAGCTCACCGATGCGTTTCACTGTACCATCGATCTTGTTTGTTGTATCTTTTTATTGATTTCTGACGCGAATTCGTCCATTTGTTTTTTAATGTCCTCCCGAAAACACGTTCGGAATTCCATAAGTACCATAAGTCATATTCCAAAAATAATATGACTTTAAAATTAGAATTATGAATCTTGAAGCTCAAAATATTGTATGAGAAGTCAAAATTATGAGTGTAAATGCTCAAAGTATGAAATCAAAAGTCAGAATCCTGAGTTTGAGTCCTGATTGTGAGACGCTAAATTGAAAATGTGAAATTAAAACACAAATTAATTTCTTTTCTCACATTCCTGACTTCTCATCTAAATATTTTTACTCCTTACTTTTTCAGATTTTATGACGTAACAAGGAAATCTTAAATCATCAGGATAAGTTCACATTTTTATACCTGAGAAAATCTGCAGACCTCAGACTGATGGACAGTTAGAACAGAAATATCAGATCATCTTGCGGCCGGATTTAACTGTTCCACGGGCCGAATTTGGCCCCCGGGCCTTGAGTTTGACACCTGTGGTGTAGAGTATAATTGTGGAGCAGCTGCTGAGCCTATAGATGTCCCAGTACAGAGCTGTTTGGTGTTATGGTTTAAAGGGTGACCGTGTTACCTGGTGGCTCTGAGCTGATTGGTCTGCTTGATGACTGTCAAACGTCTCTTTGGTTAGGGTTTCATTGAAAAGCTCTGATGACCTTCTGACCTGTTGCAGATGCATTTTCGACACATGATGTTGGAAACCGTGGAAACGAGCTGCCTCCAGACGGAGTCGTGGAGACGTGAACCCAGAGCCTCCGAACATTTCTGATGTAGAATCCCAGAAAGGCTGCCGGCTCAGTCTGCACGTTTGTCTCTGAGAAGGCGCCGTGTCTGACCGCCACGCTGACAGACCGTCACGCCGTCGTCACCGTCTCTGTGGCTGTGGGACCCCACGGGTCAGAGAGAGTCAGAGAACAAGACTTTATCAGTGTTACTGGAAAACACTTCCCAGCTCATTTATACCAAAGCTTCCCGGCTGACACCTCTCAGATCACCTGGAACACGAGGAGAAACGGGAGAACTGGGGTCCTGTGGAGCGCTGTTCACGTCAGTGCTGGAGAGGGTGACTGGAAATCAAACACAAGGCTTTTATGCAGCTTCTCTGTGTGTCAGAGAACCTCCAGCTGCACTGGGCTGGAGTTGTAGGTGTGACTGAGTGTACCTGATAGCCATACAAGACAGATCACAGCTAAATATCACTGACTCTCCTGCTGATTAAAGAAATCAATAAAAGTAAAATGGAAAGACACAAAAGCACCAACAGAGGCAGAGCCTCAGACTAACTCACATCTGGAGACGGACTCTTTTATACAGAGGTGTAAAAATATATCACTACTTACATATTTATTAAAATAAAAATATAAGTAACAAAGGCTGTGGGAACAGAGTTACAGAGCCAAGAACCAAGAAAGGACTCTCACATTAGAAACCGTCAAATAACCATTAATACAAATGTCTGCCCTAGACCAGGATCTGTAGAACCATGACCATGATGAGTGAGAACCAGAACCAGAACTCAGATCTGCTCCAAAGACTTCAGATGTGTTACTCTTTAACTGTGTGCGGAACTACCGTGGAGTCTCTGTTTCCAGTCGGACCAGAGATGACCCGGACCTGTGGTGTTGTGCTGGATTATGAAGGCTTTCCCAGAGTTTAAATCGGACTAGTTTCCTGTTGAATGATCAGCGACCTCCTCCTGAGTATGTCCTCTCTTTGTCATGGTCGTTGGTATGGACGGCGATGTTTACAGAAAGGACCGGTATCTGAGCTAGCCCTAGCCGCTTAGCGCTACATGCTAACGAATAATTTAACAAAGATTTAATCTCTAATCTTTAGGCTGATTTAGTCCTAGAGGTCGGAGGTCAATCACCGGAGTCATATATGTAGAAATATATATATATAAAGCCTCAAGCTGACGCTAAAATGCTAACTTTATTTACACTGGTTGGCCACATAAACGTTTTCCCTGCGTTAGCCTGACGGTGTTACGGTCTGAATAGTGACCGTGTAAACTGGTGGCTTTTTGGTGTCGTAGTTTGAACAGATAAAATAATGTTGTAATTCTAAAGCGTTGTCTCTACTGATGGATAGAGAGCTTTCAGGGTTACATTTGACGGTATCATAATAAACAATCAGTAACCGCAGCTGTCACCAGCTGACACGGTCACATTTTCAACCGATACACCTGGCAGGAAAAATCTGCTTCAGGATGAGTTCCATGTTTGTTTTATCAGCTCATGGGAAATACTTAAAAAAAGACTTTTTAATATATATGTTTAAATAATGCCGTCTTTATACGTACAAATACATACATGTATATTTACACAACGTTTATATATCAGTGTATGTCAATCATAAGGAGTTTAGTTGTTGTAAAGTTATTATAGTGACGTATGTTTGTACCAGTATGGGCTGGTTTATCATCTTCAGCCTTTGTTTACTGGTCCTAGTCTTTGTTTACTGGTCCTAGTCTTTGTTTACTGGTCCTAGTCTTTGTTTACTGGTCCTAGTCTTTGTTTACTGGTCCTTGTCTTTGTTTACTGGTCCTAGTCTTTGTTTACTGGTCCTAGTCTTTGTTTACTGGTCCTTGTCTTTGTTTTCTGGTCCTAGTCTTTGTTTACTGGTCCTAGTCTTTGTTTACTGGTCCTTGTCTTTGTTTACTGGTCCTTGTCTTTGTTTACTGGTCCTAGTCTTTGTTTACTGGTCCTAGTCTTTGTTTTCTGGTCCTAGTCTTTGTTTACTGGTCCTAGACTTTGTTTACTGGTCCTAGTCTTTGTTTACTGGTCCTAGTCTTTGTTTACTGGTCCTTGTCTTTGTTTACTGTTTTTTTTTTTTGTTGTTAACTGGTCCTAGTCTTTGTTTACTGGTCCTAGTCTTTGTTTACTGGTCCTAGTCTTTGTTTACTGGTCCTTGTCTTTGTTTTCTGGTCCTAGTCTTTGTTTACTGGTCCTAGTCTTTGTTTACTGGTCCTTGTCTTTGTTTACTGGTCCTCGTCTTTGTTTACTGGTCCTTGTCTTTGTTTACTGGTCCTAGTCTTTGTTTACTGGTCCTTGTCTTTGTTTTCTGGTCCTAGTCTTTGTTTACTGGTCCTTGTCTTTGTTTACTGGTCCTAGTCTTTGTTTACTGGTCCTTGTCTTTGTTTACTGGTCCTCGTCTTTGTTTACTGGATCTAGTCTTTGTTTACTGGTCCTAGTCTTTGTTTACTGGTCCTTGTCTTTGTTTACTGGTCCTTGTCTTTGTTTACTGGTATGTGTCTTTGTTTACTGGTCCTTGTCTTTGTTTACTGGTCCTTCTCTTTGTTTACTGGTCCTTGTCTTTGTTTACTGGTCCTTGTCTTTGTTTACTGGTCCTAGTCTTTGTTTACTGGTCCAAGTCTTTGTTTACTGGTCCTAGTCTTTGTTTACTGGTCCTAGTCTTTGTTTTCTGGTCCTAGTCTTTGTTTACTGGTCCTAGTCTTTGTTTACTGGTCCTTGTCTTTGTTTACTGTTTTTTTTGTTGTTAACTGGTATGTGTCTTTGTTTACTGGTCCTAGTCTTTGTTTACTGGTCCTAGTCTTTGTTTTCTGGTCCTAGTCTTTGTTTATTGGTCCTAGTCTTTGTTTACTGGTCCTTGTTTTTGTTTTCTGGTCCTAGTCTTTGTTTACTGGTCCTAGTCTTTGTTTTCTGGTCCTAGTCTTTGTTTACTGGTCCTAGTCTTTGTTTACTGGTCCTAGTCTTTGTTTACTGTTTTTTTTGTTGTTGTTTTCTGGTCCTAGTCTTTGTTTACTGGTCCTTGTCTTTGTCTTCCAGTCCTTGTCTTTGTTTTCTGGTCCTAGTCTTTTTTTACTGGTCCTAGTCTTTTATTACTGGTCCTAGTCTTTGTTTACTGGTCCTTGTCTTTGTTTACTGGTCCTTGTCTTTGTTTACTGGTCTGTCTCTTTGTTAACTGGTATGTGTCTTTGTTAACTGGTCCTAGTCTTTGTTTACTGGTCCTAGTCTTTGTTTACTGGTCCTTGTCTTTGTTTACTGGTCCTAGACTTTGTTTACTGGTCCTTGTCTTTGTTTACTGGTCCTAGTCTTTGTTTACTGGTCCTAGTCTTTGTTTACTGGTCCTTGTCTTTGTTTACTGGTCCTGGTCTTTGTTTACTGGTCCTTGTCTTTGTTTACTGGTCCTAGTCTTTGTTTTCTGGTCCTAGTCTTTGTTCACTGGTCCTAGTCTTTGTTTACTGGTCCTAGTCTTTGTTTACTGGTCCTAGTCTTTGTTTACTGGTCCTTTTCTTTGTTTACTGGTCTTAGTCTTTGTTTACTGGTCCTAGTCTTTGTTCACTGGTCCTAGTCTTTGTTTACTGGTCCTTGTCTTTGTTTAGTGGTCCTAGTCTTTGTTTTCTGGTCCTAGTCTTTGTTTACTGGTCCTAGTCTTTGTTTTCTAGTCCTAGTCTTTGTTTTCTGGTCCTAGACATTGTTTACTGTTCCTTGTCTTTGTTTTCTGGTCCTAGTCTTTGTTTACTGGTCCTAGTCTTTGTTTACTGGTCCTTGTCTTTGTTTACTGGTCCTAGTCTTTGTTTACTGGTCCTTGTCTTTGTTTACTGGTCCTTGTCTTTGTTTTCTGGTCCTAGTCTTTGTTTACTGGTCCCTGTCTTTGTTTACTGGTCCTTGTCTTTGTTTACTGGTCCTTGTCTTTGTTTACTGGTCCTCGTCTTTGTTTACTGGTCCTTGTCTTTGTTTACTGGTCCTAGTCTTTGTTTACTGGTCCTTGTCTTTGTTTTCTGGTCCTAGTCTTTGTTTACTGGTATGTGTCTTTGTTTACTGGTCCTTGTCTTTGTTTACTGGTCCTTGTCTTTGTTTACTGGTCCTTGTCTTTGTTTACTGGTCCTAGTCTTTGTTTACTGGTCCAAGTCTTTGTTTACTGGTCCTAGTCTTTGTTTACTGGTCCTAGTCTTTGTTTTCTGGTCCTAGTCTTTGTTTACTGGTCCTAGTCTTTGTTTACTGGTCCTCGTCTTTGTTTACTGGTTCTTGTCTTTGTTTTCTGGTCCTAGTCTTTGTTTACTGGTCCTAGTCTTTGTTTACTGGTCCTAGTCTTTGTTTACTGGTCCTAGTCTTTGTTTACTGGTCCTAGTCTTTGTTTACTGGTCTGTCTCTTTGTTTACTGGTCCTTGTCTTTGTTTACTGTTTTTTTTTGTTGTTAACTGGTATGTGTCTTTGTTTACTGGTCCTAGTCTTTGTTTACTGGTCCTAGTCTTTGTTTACTGGTCCTAGTCTTTGTTTATTGGTCCTAGTCTTTGTTTACTGGTCCTTGTTTTTGTTTTCTGGTCCTAGTCTTTGTTTACTGGTCCTTGTCTTTGTTTTCTGGTCCTAGTCTTTGTTTTCTGGTCCTAGTCTTTGTTTACTGGTCCTTGTCTTTGTCTTCCAGTCCTTGTCTTTGTTTTCTGGTCCTAGTCTTTTTTTACTGGTCCTAGTCTTTTATTACTGGTCCTAGTCTTTGTTTACTGGTCCTTGTCTTTGTTTACTGGTCCTAGTCTTTGTTTACTGGTCTGTCTCTTTGTTAACTGGTATGTGTCTTTGTTAACTGGTCCTAGTCTTTGTTTACTGGTCCTAGTCTTTGTTTACTGGTCCTTGTCTTTGTTTACTGGTCCTAGTCTTTGTTTACTGGTCCTTGTCTTTGTTTACTGGTCCTAGTCTTTGTTTACTGGTCCTAGTCTTTGTTTACTGGTCCTAGTCTTTGTTTACTGGTCCTTGTCTTTGTTTACTGGTCCTAGTCTTTGTTTACTGGTCCTTGTCTTTGTTTACTGGTCCTAGTCTTTGTTTACTGGTCCTAGTCTTTGTTTACTGGTTCTAGTCTTTGTTTTCTGGTCCTAGTCTTTGTTTACTGGTCCTCGTCTTTGTTTACTGATTCTTCTCTTTGTTTTCTGGTCCTAGTCTTTGTTTACTGGTCCTAGTCTTTGTTTACTGGTCCTAGTCTTTGTTTACTGGTCTGTCTCTTTGTTTACTGGTATGTGTCTTTGTTTACTGGTCCTTGTCTTTGTTTACTGGTCCTAGTCTTTGTTTTCTGGTCCTAGTCTTTGTTTACTGGTCCTCGTCTTTGTTTACTGGTTCTTGTCTTTGTTTTCTGGTCCTAGTCTTTGTTTACTGGTCCTAGTCTTTGTTTACTGGTCCTAGTCTTTGTTTACTGGTCCTAGTCTTTGTTTACTGGTCTGTCTCTTTGTTTACTGGTCCTAGTCTTTGTTTACTGGTCTGTCTCTTTGTTTACTGGTCCTAGTCTTTGTTTTCTGGTCCTAGTCTTTGTTTACTGGTCCTAGTCTTTGTTTACTGGTCCTAGTCTTTGTTTACTGGTCTGTCTCTTTGTTTACTGGTCCTAGTCTTTGTTTACTGGTCCTAGTCTTTGTTTACTGTTCCTAGTCTTTGTTTACTTGTCTGTCTCTTTGTTTACTGGTCTGTCTCTTTGTTTACTGGTATGTGTCTTTGTTAACTGGTCCTAGTCTTTGTTTACTGGTCCTTGTCTTTGTTTACTGGTCCTAGTCTTTGTTTACTGGTCCTTGTCTTTGTTTACTGGTCCTAGTCTTTGTTTACTGGTCCTAGTTTTAGTTTACTGTTCCTAGTCTTTGTTTACTTGTCTGTCTCTTTGTTTACTGGTCTGTCTCTTTGTTTACTGGTATGTGTCTTTGTTAACTGGTCCTAGTCTTTGTTTACTGGTCCTAGTCTTTGTTTACTGGTCCTTGTCTTTGTTTACTGTTTTTTTTTGTTGTTAACTGGTATGTGTCTTTGTTTACTGGTCCTAGTCTTTGTTTACTGGTCCTAGTCTTTGTTTTCTGGTCCTAGTCTTTGTTTATTGGTCCTAGTCTTTGTTTACTGGTCCTTGTTTTTGTTTTCTGGTCCTAGTCTTTGTTTACTGGTCCTAGTCTTTGTTTTCTGGTCCTTGTCTTTGTCTTCCAGTCCTTGTCTTTGTTTTCTGGTCCTAGTCTTTTTTTACTGGTCCTAGTCTTTGTTTACTGGTCCTAGTCTTTGTTTACTGGTCCTTGTCTTTGTTTACTGGTCCTAGTCTTTGTTTACTGGTCTGTCTCTTTGTTAACTGGTATGTGTCTTTGTTAACTGGTCCTAGTCTTTGTTTACTGGTCCTAGTCTTTGTTTACTGGTCCTTGTCTTTGTTTACTGGTCCTAGACTTTGTTTACTGGTCCTTGTCTTTGTTTACTGGTCCTAGTCTTTGTTTACTCGTCCTAGTCTTTGTTTACTGGTCCTTGTCTTTGTTTACTGGTCCTGGTCTTTGTTTACTGGTCCTTGTCTTTGTTTACTGGTCCTAGTCTTTGTTTTCTGGTCCTAGTCTTTGTTCACTGGTCCTAGTCTTTGTTTACTGGTCCTAGTCTTTGTTTACTGGTCCTAGTCTTTGTTTACTGGTCCTTTTCTTTGTTTACTGGTACTAGTCTTTGTTTACTGGTCCTAGTCTTTGTTCACTGGTCCTAGTCTTTGTTTACTGGTCCTAGTTTTAGTTTACTGGTCCTAGTCTTTGTTTTCTGGTCCTAGTCTTTGTTTACTGGTCCTAGTCTTTGTTTACTGGTCCTCGTCTTTGTTTAATGGATCTAGTCTTTGTTTACTGGTCCTAGTCTTTGTTTACTGGTCCTTGTCTTTGTTTACTGGTCCTTGTCTTTGTTTACTGGTATGTGTCTTTGTTTACTGGTCCTTGTCTTTGTTTACTGGTCCTTGTCTTTGTTTACTGGTCCTTGTCTTTGTTTACTGGTATGTGTCTTTGTTTACTGGTCCTAGTCTTTGTTTACTGGTCCAAGTCTTTGTTTACTGGTCCTAGTCTTTGTTTACTGGTCCTAGTCTTTGTTTTCTGGTCCTAGTCTTTGTTTACTGGTCCTAGTCTTTGTTTACTGGTCCTCGTCTTTGTTTACTGGTTCGTGTCTTTGTTTTCTGGTCCTAGTCTTTGTTTACTGGTCCTAGTCTTTGTTTACTGGTCCTAGTCTTTGTTTACTGGTCCTAGTCTTTGTTTACTGGTCTGTCTCTTTGTTTACTGGTCCTTGTCTTTGTTTACTGTTTTTTTTTCGTTGTTAACTGGTATGTGTCTTTGTTTACTGGTCCTAGTCTTTGTTTACTGGTCCTAGTCTTTGTTTACTGGTCCTAGTCTTTGTTTATTGGTCCTAGTCTTTGTTTACTGGTCCTTGTTTTTGTTTTCTGGTCCTTGTCTTTGTTTACTGGTCCTTGTCTTTGTTTTCTGGTCCTAGTCTTTGTTTTCTGGTCCTAGTCTTTGTTTACTGGTCCTTGTCTTTGTTTTCCAGTCCTTGTCTTTGTTTTCTGGTCCTAGTCTTTTTTTACTGGTCCTAGTCTTTTATTACTGGTCCTAGTCTTTGTTTACTGGTCCTTGTCTTTGTTTACTGGTCCTAGTCTTTGTTTACTGGTCTGTCTCTTTGTTAACTGGTATGTGTCTTTGTTAACTGGTCCTAGTCTTTGTTTACTGGTCCTAGTCTTTGTTTACTGGTCCTTGTCTTTGTTTACTGGTCCTAGTCTTTGTTTACTGGTCCTTGTCTTTGTTTACTGGTCCTAGTCTTTGTTTACTGGTCCTAGTCTTTGTTTACTGGTCCTAGTCTTTGTTTACTGGTCCTTGTCTTTGTTTACTGTTCCTAGTCTTTGTTTACTGGTCCTTGTCTTTGTTAACTGGTCCTAGTCTTTGTTTACTGGTCCTAGTCTTTGTTTACTGGTTCTAGTCTTTGTTTTCTGGTCCTAGTCTTTGTTTACTGGTCCTCGTCTTTGTTTACTGATTCTTGTCTTTGTTTTCTGGTCCTAGTCTTTGTTTACTGGTCCTAGTCTTTGTTTACTGGTCCTAGTCTTTGTTTACTGGTCTGTCTCTTTGTTTACTGGTATGTGTCTTTGTTTACTGGTCCTTGTCTTTGTTTACTGGTCCTAGTCTTTGTTTTCTGGTCCTAGTCTTTGTTTACTGGTCCTAGTCTTTGTTTACTGGTCCTCGTCTTTGTTTACTGGTTCTTGTCTTTGTTTTCTGGTCCTAGTCTTTGTTTACTGGTCCTAGTCTTTGTTTACTGGTCCTAGTCTTTGTTTACTGGTCCTAGTCTTTGTTTACTGGTCTGTCTCTTTGTTTACTGGTCCCTGTCTTTGTTTACTGGTCTGTCTCTTTGTTTACTGGTCCTAGTCTTTGTTTTCTGGTCCTAGTCTTTGTTTACTGGTCCTAGTCTTTGTTTACTGGTCCTAGTCTTTGTTTACTGGTCTGTCTCTTTGTTTACTGGTCCTAGTCTTTGTTTACTGGTCTGTCTCTTTGTTTACTGGTCCTAGTCTTTGTTTACTGTTCCTAGTCTTTGTTTACTTGTCTGTCTCTTTGTTTACTGGTCTGTCTCTTTGTTTACTGGTATGTGTCTTTGTTAACTGGTCCTAGTCTTTGTTTACTGGTCCTTGTCTTTGTTTACTGGTCCTTGTCTTTGTTTACTGGTCCTAATCTTTGTTTACTGGTCCTTGTCTTTGTTTACTGGTCCTAGTCTTTGTTTACTGGTCCTAGTTTTAGTTTACTGGTCCTAGTCTTTGTTTTCTGGTCCTTGTCTTTGTTTACTGGTCCTCGTCTTTGTTTACTGGTCCTTGTCTTTGTTTTCTGGTCCTAGTCTTTGTTTACTGGTCCTAGTCTTTGTTCACTGGTCCTTGTCTTTGTTTACTGGTCCTAGTCTTTGTTTACTGTTCCTAGTCTTTGTTTACTTGTCTGTCTCTTTGTTTACTGGTCTGTCTCTTTGTTTACTGGTATGTGTCTTTGTTAACTGGTCCTAGTCTTTGTTTACTGGTCCTAGTCTTTGTTTACTGGTCCTTGTCTTTGTTTACTGGTCCTAGTCTTTGTTTACTGGTCCTTGTCTTTGTTTACTGGTCCTTGTCTTTGTTTACTGTTCCTAGTCTTTGTTTACTGGTCCTTGTCTTTGTTTGCTGGTCCTAGTCTTTGTTTACTGGTCCTTGTCTTTGTTTACTGGTCCTAGTCTTTGTTTACTGGTCCTAGTCTTTGTTTACTGGTCCTAGTCTTTTTTTTCTGGTCCTAGTCTTTGTTTACTGGTCCTCGTCTTTGTTTACTGGTCCTTGTCTTTGTTTTCTGGTCCTAGTCTTTTTTTACTGGTC
Source organism: Cheilinus undulatus (assembly GCF_018320785.1). Taxonomy (NCBI): domain Eukaryota; kingdom Metazoa; phylum Chordata; class Actinopteri; order Labriformes; family Labridae; genus Cheilinus; species Cheilinus undulatus. Next base: position 395,499 of record NC_054865.1, read on the forward strand.
CTAGTCTTTTATTACTGGTCCTAGTCTTTGTTTACTGGTCCTTGTCTTTGTTTACTGGTCCTAGTCTTTGTTTACTGGTCCTTGTCTTTGTTAACTGGTATGTGTCTTTGTTAACTGGTCCTAGTCTTTGTTTACTGGTCCTAGTCGTTGTTTACTGGTCCTTGTCTTTGTTTTCTGGTCCTAGTCTTTGTTTACTGGTCCTAGTCTTTGTTTACTGGTCCTAGTCTTTGTTTACTGGTCCTAGTCTTTGTTTACTGGTCCTCGTCTTTGTTTCCTGGTCCTTGTCTTTGTTTTCTGGTCCTAGTCTTTGTTTACTGGTCCTAGTCTTTGTTTACTGGTCCTTGTCTTTGTTTACTGGTCCCAGTCTTTGTTTACTGGTCCTAGTCTTTGTTTACTGGTCTGTCTCTTTGTTTACTGGTATGTGTCTTTATTAACTGGTCATAGTCTTCGTTTACTGGTCCTAGTCTTTGTTTACTGTTTTTTTTTTTGTTGTTAACTGGTCCTAGTCTTTGTTTACTGGTCCTAGTCTTTGTTTACTGGTCCTAGTCTTTGTTTACTGGTCCTTGTCTTTGTTTACTGGTCCCAGTCTTTGTTTACTGGTCCTAGTCTTTGTTTACTGGTCTGTCTCTTTGTTTACTGGTATGTGTCTTTATTAACTGGTCATAGTCTTCGTTTACTGGTCCTAGTCTTTGTTTACTGTTTTTTTTTTTGTTGTTTTCTGGTCCTAGTCTTTGTTTACTGGTCCTAGTCTTTGTTTACTGGTCCTTGTCTTTGTTTACTGGTCCTTGTCTTTGTTTACTGGTCCTAGTCTTTGTTTACTGATCCTAGTCTTTGTTCACTGGTCCTTGTCTTTGTTTACTGGTCCTGGTCTTTGTTTACTGGTCCTTGTCTTTGTTTACTGGTCCTAGTCTTTGTTTTCTGGTCTGTCTCTTTGTTTACTGGTATGTGTCTTTGTTAACTGGTCATAGTCTTTGTTTACTGGTCCTAGTCTTTGTTTACTGGTCCTTTTCTTTGTTTACTGGTCCTAGTCTTTGTTTACTGGTCCTAGTCTTTGTTCACTGGTCCTAGTCTTTGTTTACTGGTCCTAGTTTTAGTTCACTGGTCCTAGTCTTTGTTTTCTGGTCCTAGTCTTTGTTTACTGGTCCTAGTCTTTGTTTACTGGTCCTCGTCTTTGTTTAATGGATCTAGTCTTTGTTTACTGGTCCTAGTCTTTGTTTACTGGTCCTTGTCTTTGTTTACTGGTCCTTGTCTTTGTTTACTGGTATGTGTCTTTGTTTACTGGTCCTTGTCTTTGTTTACTGGTCCTTGTCTTTGTTTACTGGTCCTTGTCTTTGTTTACTGGTCCTTGTCTTTGTTTACTGGTCCTAGTCTTTGTTTACTGGTCCAAGTCTTTGTTTACTGGTCCTAGTCTTTGTTTACTGGTCCTAGTCTTTGTTTACTGGTCCTAGTCTTTGTTTACTGGTCCTAGTCTTTGTTTACTGGTCCTAGTCTTTGTTTACTGGTCTGTCTCTTTGTTTACTGGTCCTTGTCTTTGTTTACTGTTTTTTTTTCGTTGTTAACTGGTATGTGTCTTTGTTTACTGGTCCTAGTCTTTGTTTACTGGTCCTAGTCTTTGTTTACTGGTCCTAGTCTTTGTTTATTGGTCCTAGTCTTTGTTTACTGGTCCTTGTTTTTGTTTTCTGGTCCTTGTCTTTGTTTACTGGTCCTTGTCTTTGTTTTCTGGTCCTAGTCTTTGTTTTCTGGTCCTAGTCTTTGTTTACTGGTCCTTGTCTTTGTTTTCCAGTCCTTGTCTTTGTTTTCTGGTCCTAGTCTTTTTTTACTGGTCCTAGTCTTTTATTACTGGTCCTAGTCTTTGTTTACTGGTCCTTGTCTTTGTTTACTGGTCCTAGTCTTTGTTTACTGGTCTGTCTCTTTGTTAACTGGTATGTGTCTTTGTTAACTGGTCCTAGTCTTTGTTTACTGGTCCTAGTCTTTGTTTACTGGTCCTTGTCTTTGTTTACTGGTCCTAGTCTTTGTTTACTGGTCCTTGTCTTTGTTTACTGGTCCTAGTCTTTGTTTACTGGTCCTAGTCTTTGTTTACTGGTCCTAGTCTTTGTTTACTGGTCCTTGTCTTTGTTTACTGTTCCTAGTCTTTGTTTACTGGTCCTTGTCTTTGTTAACTGGTCCTAGTCTTTGTTTACTGGTCCTTGTCTTTGTTTACTGGTTCTAGTCTTTGTTTTCTGGTCCTAGTCTTTGTTTACTGGTCCTCGTCTTTGTTTACTGATTCTTGTCTTTGTTTTCTGGTCCTAGTCTTTGTTTACTGGTCCTAGTCTTTGTTTACTGGTCCTAGTCTTTGTTTTCTGGTCTGTCTCTTTGTTTACTGGTATGTGTCTTTGTTTACTGGTCCTTGTCTTTGTTTACTGGTCCTAGTCTTTGTTTTCTGGTCCTAGTCTTTGTTTACTGGTCCTAGTCTTTGTTTACTGGTCCTCGTCTTTGTTTACTGGTTCTTGTCTTTGTTTTCTGGTCCTAGTCTTTGTTTACTGGTCCTAGTCTTTGTTTACTGGTCCTAGTCTTTGTTTACTGGTCCTAGTCTTTGTTTACTGGTCTGTCTCTTTGTTTACTGGTCCCTGTCTTTGTTTACTGGTCTGTCTCTTTGTTTACTGGTCCTAGTCTTTGTTTTCTGGTCCTAGTCTTTGTTTACTGGTCCTAGTCTTTGTTTACTGGTCCTAGTCTTTGTTTACTGGTCTGTCTCTTTGTTTACTGGTCCTAGTCTTTGTTTACTGGTCTGTCTCTTTGTTTACTGGTCCTAGTCTTTGTTTACTGTTCCTAGTCTTTGTTTACTTGTCTGTCTCTTTGTTTACTGGTCTGTCTCTTTGTTAACTGGTCCTAGTCTTTGTTTACTGGTCCTTGTCTTTGTTTACTGGTCCTTGTCTTTGTTTACTGGTCCTAATCTTTGTTTACTGGTCCTTGTCTTTGTTTACTGGTCCTAGTCTTTGTTTACTGGTCCTAGTTTTAGTTTACTGGTCCTAGTCTTTGTTTTCTGGTCCTTGTCTTTGTTTACTGGTCCTCGTCTTTGTTTACTGGTCCTTGTCTTTGTTTTCTGGTCCTAGTCTTTGTTTACTGGTCCTAGTCTTTGTTCACTGGTCCTTGTCTTTGTTTACTGGTCCTAGTCTTTGTTTACTGTTCCTAGTCTTTGTTTACTTGTCTGTCTCTTTGTTTACTGGTCTGTCTCTTTGTTTACTGGTATGTGTCTTTGTTAACTGGTCCTAGTCTTTGTTTACTGGTCCTAGTCTTTGTTTACTGGTCCTTGTCTTTGTTTACTGGTCCTAGTCTTTGTTTACTGGTCCTTGTCTTTGTTTACTGGTCCTTGTCTTTGTTTACTGTTCCTAGTCTTTGTTTACTGGTCCTTGTCTTTGTTTGCTGGTCCTAGTCTTTGTTTACTGGTCCTTGTCTTTGTTTACTGGTCCTAGTCTTTGTTTACTGGTCCTAGTCTTTGTTTACTGGTCCTAGTCTTTTTTTTCTGGTCCTAGTCTTTGTTTACTGGTCCTCGTCTTTGTTTACTGGTCCTTGTCTTTGTTTTCTGGTCCTAGTCTTTTTTTACTGGTCCTAGTCTTTTATTACTGGTCCTAGTCTTTGTTTACTGGTCCTTGTCTTTGTTTACTGGTCCTAGTCTTTGTTTACTGGTCCTTGTCTTTGTTAACTGGTATGTGTCTTTGTTAACTGGTCCTAGTCTTTGTTTACTGGTCCTTGTCTTTGTTAACTGGTATGTGTCTTTGTTTACTGGTCCTTGTCTTTGTTTTCTGGTCCTAGTGTTTGTTTACTGGTCCTAGTCTTTGTTTACTGGTCCTTGTCTTTGTTTACTGGTCCTTGTCTTTGTTTTCTGGTCCTAGTCTTTGTTTACTGGTCCTAGTCTTTGTTTACTGGTCCTAGTCTTTGTTTACTGGTCCCAGTCTTTGTTTACTGGTCCTAGTCTTTGTTTACTGGTCTGTCTCTTTGTTTACTGGTATGTGTCTTTGTTAACTGGTCATAGTCTTCGTTTACTGGTCCTTGTCTTTGTTTACTGTTTTTTTTTTGTTGTTAACTGGTCCTAGTCTTTGTTTACTGGTCCTAGTCTTTGTTTACTGGTCCTTGTCTTTGTTTTCTGGTCCTAGTCTTTGTTTACTTGTCCTAGTCTTTGTATACTGGTCCTTGTCTTTGTTTACTGGTCCTTGTCTTTGTTTACTGGTCCTAGTCTTTGTTTACTGGTCCTAGTCTTTGTTTACTGGTCCTTGTCTTTGTTTTCTGGTCCTAGTCTTTGTTTACTGGTCCTAGTCTTTGTTTACTGGTCCTTGTCTTTGTTTACTGGTCCTTGTCTTTGTTTACTGGTCCTAGTCTTTGTTTACTGATCCTAGTCTTTGTTCACTGGTCCTTGTCTTTGTTTACTGGTCCTAGTCTTTGTTTACTGGTCCTAGTCTTTGTTTACTGGTCCTAGTCTTTTTTTACTGGTCCTTGTCTTTGTTTACTGGTCCTAGTCTTTGTTTACTGGTCCTAGTCTTTGTTTACTGGTCCTAGTCTTTTTTTACTGGTCCTTGTCTTTGTTTACTGGTCCTTGTCTTTGTTTACTGGTCCTAGTCTTTGTTTACTGGTCCTAGTCTTTGTTTACTGGTCCTAGTCTTTGTTTTCTGGTCCTCGTCTTTGTTTACTGGTCCTTGTCTTCGTTTACTGTTTTTTTTGTTGTTAACTGGTCTGTCTCTTTGTTTAGTGCACAGTGTAGTTGTTTACTGGTCTGTCTCTTTGTTTACTGGTCTGTCTCTTTGTTTACTGGTCTAGTCTTTGTTTACTGGTCTGTGTCTTTGTTTACTGGTCTGTCTCTTTGTTTACTGGTCTGTCTCTTTGTTTACTGGTCCTTGTCTTTGTTTACTGTTTTTTTTTTGTTGTTAACTGGTCCTTGTCTTTGTTTACTGGTCCTAGTCTTTGTTTACTGGTCCTAGTCTTTGTTTACTGGTCCTAGTCTTTGTTTACTGTTTTTTTTTTGTTGTTAACTGGTCCTTGTCTTTGTTTACTGGTCCTAGTCTTTGTTTACTGGTCCTTGTCTTTGTTTACTGGTCCTTGTCTTTGTTTACTGGTCCTTGTCTTTGTTTACTGTTTTTTTTTTGTTGTTAACTGGTCCTTGTCTTTGTTTACTGGTCCTAGTCTTTGTTTACTGGTCCTTGTCTTTGTTTACTGGTCCTTGTCTTTGTTTTCTGGTCCTAGTCTTTGTTTACTGGTCCTAGTCTTTGTTTACTGGTCCTAGTCTTTGTTTACTGGTCCCAGTCTTTGTTTACTGGTCCTAGTCTTTGTTTACTGGTCTGTCTCTTTGTTTACTGGTATGTGTCTTTGTTAACTGGTCATAGTCTTCGTTTACTGGTCCTAGTCTTTGTTTACTGTTTTTTTTTTTGTTGTTAACTGGTCCTAGTCTTTGTTTACTGGTCCTAGTCTTTGTTTACTGGTCCTTGTCTTTGTTTTCTGGTCCTAGTCTTTGTTTACTTGTCCTAGTCTTTGTATACTGGTCCTTGTCTTTGTTTACTGGTCCTTGTCTTTGTTTACTGGTCCTAGTCTTTGTTTACTGGTCCTAGTCTTTGTTTACTGGTCCTTGTCTTTGTTTTCTGGTCCTAGTCTTTGTTTACTGGTCCTAGTCTTTGTTTACTGGTCCTTGTCTTTGTTTACTGGTCCTTGTCTTTGTTTACTGGTCCTAGTCTTTGTTTACTGATCCTAGTCTTTGTTCACTGGTCCTTGTCTTTGTTTACTGGTCCTAGTCTTTGTTTACTGGTCCTAGTCTTTGTTTACTGGTCCTAGTCTTTTTTTACTGGTCCTTGTCTTTGTTTACTGGTCCTAGTCTTTGTTTACTGGTCCTAGTCTTTGTTTACTGGTCCTAGTCTTTGTTTACTGGTCCTTGTCTTTGTTTACTGGTCCTAGTCTTTGTTTACTGGTCCTAGTCTTTGTTTACTGGTCCTAGTCTTTGTTTACTGGTCCTAGTCTTTGTTTTCTGGTCCTCGTCTTTGTTTACTGGTCCTTGTCTTCGTTTACTGTTTTTTTTGTTGTTAACTGGTCTGTCTCTTTGTTTACTGGTCTGTGTCTTTGTTTACTGGTCTGTCTCTTTGTTTACTGGTCTGTCTCTTTGTTTACTGGTCTGTCTCTTTGTTTACTGGTCTGTGTCTTTGTTTACTGGTCTGTCTCTTTGTTTACTGGTCTGTCTCTTTGTTTACTGGTCCTTGTCTTTGTTTACTGTTTTTTTTTTGTTGTTAACTGGTCCTTGTCTTTGTTTACTGGTCCTAGTCTTTGTTTACTGGTCCTTGTCTTTGTTTACTGGTCCTTGTCTTTGTTTACTGGTCCTAGTCTTTGTTTACTGTTTTTTTTTTGTTGTTAACTGGTATGTGTCTTTGTTTACTGGTCCTAGTCTTTGTTTACTGGTCCTAGTCTTTGTTTACTGGTATGTGTCTTTGTTTACTGGTCCTTGTCTTCGTTTACTGTTTTTTTTGTTGTTAACTGGTCTGTCTCTTTGTTTACTGGTCTGTCTCTTTGTTTACTGGTCTGTCTCTTTGTTTACTGGTCTGTGTCTTTGTTTACTGGTCTGTCTCTTTGTTTACTGGTCTGTCTCTTTGTTTACTGGTCCATCTCATTGTTTACTGGTCTCTGTCCACAGCCCAATGGCCGTTCGTCCTCCTCCCTCCCTCCTCTCTATCTCCTCCCTCCTCTCCTCTGTCCTCCCTCCCGGTCTTGCCGTGGGTCCCTCGGGGCTCTGTCAAGGCCGCCTGGGACTTTGGTGGGTTGGCAGCTTGGTGAAGACGGGGTCTCTGCTGGAGAGGATCAGGGACACGGAGTGGGCATCCAGGAATGAGACTGAGGGCCTGGCAGAGCGCAAGGACAGTGAATGCACCGTGGTGCCTCAGACGGATCAGAAAACCAGCCCAGAGGCTGAGGAGGCAAGTTTCAATCGACTTTGTTTAAACAAGAATCAGTGACATGATGTGTGTGTTCGCTGTCTGTCCATCATTTATTCTTTAGATCAATAACCAGTCCCTGGTTTTTATCAGCCTGTCCTTTAAACCTTTGAATCCGTCTGTTTATCAGAATCACAGTAAGTTTATATAGTAGTTGTATAAAGTTTTCATATATATATATATATTTATATTAATGCCCCCCCACACACACACACACAGTCAGCATAGAGGGGCCGTGGGTCATGGTTCATGGTTCATGGTGTGTTTTTGTTTCAGGCTCTGAAGGAGACATCAGCAGAGACTCTGGTTCCGGCCGGCTCCTGGATCAGGTGAGTCTCACACAGGGACCAACGATGTGATCGGTAGCACTGCTCTTCTACAGGTCCGGCTCCAGGGCTGGACTTCCACTGGAGCTGGTCTTTAGCTGGAGCTGGTCTGGATTAATCCTGACAGGCTCTTTTAAAGGAGAAGAAGAGGGCCTTTAAGTCAGGAAACAGAGGAGCTGGAGACTGTCCAGAGGGAGCTGAGGAGAAACATCGGGGGATGGGGGTGGGGGGGTGTAGAGGAAGTAGATGGAGGAACAGCTGCAGGAGGACACCAGGGGAGTTTGGAGAGGCCTGACAGCCATCTCAGGACACCAGGAGCCAAACTCCCAGGCAGCTGGGGATCAAAAGTGGGCAGATGAACGAAACACCTTCTTCTGTAGGTTTGAGGAGATATCTGCCTGTGTCAGCCCTGCAGCAGACCCCCTCCTCTGATCTCTCAGCACCCTGCCCAAGTCCCCTTCCCCAAGCAGGACTACCGAATGAAAATGTCAGTGTTTCCTGTTTTATTTTGTAGTTCTTTGTGCTGCATGTCTAGTTTAGCGTCCTCCGTGTGGAGGCTTCTTCACAGCTGCGTCTCTAAGGTCGTCTCTCACAGAGACTGAGGGACCGAGGAAAGACATGAATACACAAAGATGACTTTCCTTCTGCAGGCTCAGAACCCTGACCACCAATCAGCTGCCAGGAGGCTGAAACAGCTGATTTTATTCTAATTACATCGCTGGTAGTGACGGCAAGATGAGGCTTTCTTGAAGCATTGAAGCTTTCCATGGAGACGGTTCATTAGGACTAAGCTTCATTTGCTCTACTGCCATCTAGTGGAGAATAACTGTATAACAGGCAGAGTGATTATAAGGACACAATGGCTTTCAGTTATGAACTTATTAATATGATGTCTGATACAATGGTGGGCTCGAATGAATGAATGAATGTCATTATACACAAGTACATGAAATTCTGTGCGGCTTTCTCTTCGATTAAAAAAGAAGTAGACAAGAAAAAAATAATAATTATAATAATAATAATAGAACAAAATAAAAACAAAAACAGTAAAAAATATATACATTAAAGCTAAGTAGGTAAAAAACAGCTAAAAACAGCTAAAAGCAGTTAAAAACAGCTAAAAACAACTAAAACTGCTAAAAGCAGCTAAAAATAGCTAAAAGCAGCTAAAAACAGCTAAAAAACATCTAAAAACAGCTAAAAGCAGCTAAAAACAGCTAAAACAGCTTAAAACAGCTAAAATAGCTAAAAGCAGCTAAAATAGCTAAAAGCAGCTAAAAACGGCTAAAAACAGCTAAAAACAGCTAAAACAGCTTAAAACAGCTAAAATAGCTAAAAGCAGCTAAAATAGCTAAAAGCAGCTAAAAACGGCTAAAAACAGCTAAAGCAGCTAAAAACAGCTAAAAGCAGCTAAAAGCAGCTAAAAACAGCTTAAACAGCTAAAAACAGCTAAAAGCAGCTAAAAACGGCTAAAAGCAGCTAAAAACAGCTAAAAACAGCTAAAAACGGCTAAAAGCAGCTAAAAGCAGCTTAAAACAGCTAAAAGCAGCTAAAAACAGCTAAAAGCAGCTAAAATCAGCTAAAAATAGCTATAAACAGGTAAAAACAGCTAAAAGCAGCACCTTTTCCATGGATGTTTAGAGCAGCATTGTCAAACGGGTAAAGTGACTGAAGTGGAAATAAAGTTTTTGAGGCATATGAACATACACTATATTGCCACCTGCCATGTGACATCCCATTCTTAATCCAGAGGGTTTAATCTGACATGGGTCCACCCTTTGCAGCTAGAACAGCTTCAACTCTTCTGGGAAGGCTTTCAACAAGGTTTAGGAGTGTGTTGATGGGAATTTTTGACCATTCTTCCAGAAGGGCATTTGTGAGGTCACACACTGATGTTGGACCAGAAGGCCTGGCTCTCAGTCTCCTCTCTAATTCATCCCAAAGGTGTTCTATGGGGTTGAGGTCAGGACTCTGTGCAGGCCAGTCAAGTTGATCCACACCAAACTCTCTCCTCCATGTCTTTATGGACCTTGCTTTGTGCACTGGTGCACAGTCATGTTGGAACAGGAAGGGGCCATCCCCAAACTGTTCCCACAAAGTTGGGAGCATGGAATTGTCCAGAATCTCTTGGTCTGCTGAAGCATTCAGAGTTCCTTTGACTGTGATGTTCATGTGATGGTCAGGTGATGTTCATGTGATGTTCATGTGATGTTCATGTGATGTTCATGTGATGGTCATGTGATGGTCAGGTGATGGTCAGGTGGTGGTCAGGTGCAGGGGTGGTTTTAGTGACTTGGAGGCCCCAGACAAAGACCAGTGTGAGGCCCCCCTAATATCAGTCAACTCAACTTCTTTGATGACCGCCATATGAACGTGATTCAACAGAAGCAGTACAGTGTGCAGTGCTCCACTAATAACACATTTAACTCCATTCAGTGTAAGAAAATCTGCATTATAACCAACGTGTTAGGTTTAGTATTAGTGAATAGTTGGTTACATCAAGCTGGACAAACTGCATCCACCTTAGAGAATAAAAAATGCACAAACTTGTAGCTTTTGTTCATCATTTTCTGAAGTTCATGTACTCTCCTGTTCTCAGGGTTTCATGTTTTCATATCTTGGTAAGTGTATCTGGTCCAAGGTTCCATTAAGAACCTAATGCAGTTAATATGTGTTTCTGCATCAAATCAGCTGTATTACATGGGTTTTTATTATGTTATTAAGAGAAAAATACAATAGGCTCTATTTCCAGCATTTTTTTCATTGAATCATACTGTACTGTAGGAAAACAGGGGTGTCAAACTCATTTTGGGTCAGGGACCGGATGTGCTCCAATGAAACGTCCTGTTGACCGGGGAATTTTTTAGCAACATCAGTATGACAAAAGCTGATGTAAAGGCTGCTGTAATGTTTATAAAGAGAAATGTTCCAATATTAGGTGCAGATACTATTTAATGAGTGCTGCATGTTTGCACACTAAAGAATTAATTAGCTACTTTTGACAGAGAATTTACCTGCAGGTACTCTAAACAGGTCAGGCAAAAATATGCTGCACTTGTAACATATGACAATTTTTACAGATTTTAACGTTTTTATGACCCACTGATGATGAATTCACAAGACTGTAATATTCATTATAAATATACATTTAACATGACTGTTTATGGATTTAAAACAGCAACCTGTCGTCCACAATGCCTGATCTGACCCTTATTTTACTGGGCCTGGGAACAGTGCACAGAGTTCAGCGGGAAGACGAGAGAGAGAGAGAGAGGGAGAGAGAGAGAGAGAGAGAGAGAGAGAGATGTTGGGGAGGCACAGAGGACAGAGACAGAGATGAGGATCTTGCCGAGATTCATTGCACTTCGGTGCTATTACTGCTTATAGAGATACAAACCCACCTACTTGTAAAAACTTGACTATAAAGGGCATGTCTGAACCCCTAGAGTAGTTCTTCTTCATGTCCACTCTCTGAATCCCCCTGACATCCCTGCATGCATCATGAACGGGGCCATCTCTGTGTGTAATCATAGATGAGCGGCGCCAAGATCAAACATGCCAACCTCACTTGTCCTAGGACGCATCCAGACTAGGATTGAATGTTCAGTAATTGAGTCATGTTTACCGTTATGAGAAGAATTTCTACCCTTTAATGAGAGCTGCAGTTAAATTTGCCACAGGATTTATAAATGATATCCTGTTTAAATTTAAGTATTTAAGACCACAAGTTCACTTCTTGATGACATAAAATAAGATCTCATGTAAAAAAAATGAGGTTATATTAGATTATATTATATTATATTACATATTTGTTTTAATGTAGGATGAAATTAGGCTGGAGATTGAACTGAGTCGCTCACCAAAGCGTGATGCGATGTCTGCGTTTGTGGTTGAGGGACAATTACGCAGAGAAGGTATTTGTTATCCTGAGAGCAGCTGTTTCAGTCCCACTCAGGGGAAGAACTTTGGTTCTACAAGGCAAAATCTTCTGGCTTTGACATTTGTTAAGGCCCTTGTGCAAGAAACTACTCAGAGGTGTGGAAACAAGACTCACTGAGAGAGCAGAGGTGATGCTGCAGTTGCGCTCTGCTGTGTGTCTTTTTTATGGGTCAGGTGATGGTCAGGTGATGTTTAGGTGATGTTCAGGTGATGTTCAGGTGATGTTTAGTTGATGTTCAGGTGATGGTTAGGTGATGTTCAGGTGATGGTCAGGTGATGGTCGGGTGATGGTTAGGTGATGTTCAGGTGATGTTTAGGTGATGGTCAGGGGATGTTTAGGTGATGTTCAGGTGATGTTTAGTTGATGTTCAGGTGATGTTTAGGTGATGTTCAGGTGATGGTTAGGTGATGTTTAGGTGATGGTCGGGTGATGGTCGGGTGATGGTTAGGTGATGTTCAGGTGATGTTCAGGTGATGGTTAGGTGATGGTCAGGTGATGGTTAGGTGATGGTCGGGTGATGGTTAAGTGATGTTCAGGTGATGTTCAGGTGATGGTTAGGTGATGGTCAGGTGATGTTCATGTGATGTTCAGGTGATGTTCAGGTGATGGTCAGGTGATGTTCATGTGATGTTCAGGTGATGTTCAGGTGATGTTCAGGTGATGGTCAGGTGATGTTCAGTTGATGGTTAGGTGATGTTCAGGTGATGGTTAGGTGATGGTCAGGTGATGTTCAGGTGATTTTTAGGTGATGTTCAGGTGATGTTTAGGTGATTTTAAGGTGATGGTCAGGTGATGTTCATGTGATGTTCAGGTGATGTTCAGGTAATGGTCAGGTGATGTTCATGTGATGTTCAGGTGATGTTTCGGTGATGGTTAGGTGATGTTCAGGTGATGTTTAGGTGATGGTCAGATGATGTTCAGGTGATGGTTAGGTGATGTTCAGGTGATGGTTAGGTGATGGTCAGATGATGTTCAGGTGATGTTCAGGTGATGGTCAGGGGATGTTCAGGTGATGTCTAGGTGATGTTTAGGTGATGGTCAGGTGATGGTCAGGTGATGTTCAGGTGATGGTTAGGTGATGGTCAGATGATGTTCAGGTGATGTTCAGGTGATGGTTAGGTGATGTTCAGGTGATGTTTAGGTGATGGTCAGATGATGTTCAGGTGATGTTCAGGTGATGGTCAGGGGATGTTCAGGTGATGGTTAGGTGATGGTCAGATGATGTTCAGGTGATGTTCAGGTGATGGTCAGGGGATGTTCAGGTGATGTCTAGGTGATGTTTAGGTGATGGTCAGGTGATGGTCAGGTGATGTTCAGGTGATGGTTAGGTGATGGTCAGATGATGTTCAGGTGATGTTCAGGTGATGGTTAGGTGATGTTCAGGTGATGGTCGGGTGATGGTCAGGGGATGTTCAGGTGATGTCTAGGTGATGTTTAGGTGATGGTCAGGTGATGGTCAGGTGATGTTCAGGTGATGGTCAGGTGATGGTCAGGTGATGTTTAGGTGATGTTCAGGTAATGGTTAGGTGATTTTTAGGTGATGTGTAGGTGATGTTTTGGTGAGTTTTCGGATATGATTAGGTGATGTTCAGGTGATGGTTTGGTGATGTTTAGGTGATGTTCAGGTGATGTTCAGGTGATGAAATTAGGCTGGAGATTGAACTGAGTCGCTCACCAAAGCGTGATGCGATGTCTGCATTTGTGGTTGAGGGACAATTACACAGAGAAGGTATTTGTTATCCTGAGAGCAGCTGTTTCAGTCCCACTCAGGGGAAGAACTTTGGTTCTACAAGGCAAAATCTTCTGGCTTTGACATTTGTTAAGGCCCTTGTGCAAGAAACTACTCAGAGGTGTGGAAACAAGACTCACTGAGAGAGCAGAGGTGATGCTGCAGTTGCGCTCTGCTGTGTGTCTTTTTTATGGGTCAGGTGATGGTCAGGTGATGTTTAGGTGATGTTCAGGTGATGTTCAGGTGATGTTTAGTTGATGTTCAGGTGATGGTTAGGTGATGTTCAGGTGATGGTTAGGTGATGGTTGGGTGATGTTCAGGTGATGGTCAGGTGATGGTCGGGTGATGGTCAGGTGATGGTCAGGTGATGTCTAGGTGATGTTTAGGTGATGGTTAGGTGATGGTCGGATGATGTTCTGGTGATGGTCAGGTGATGGTCGGGTGATGGTCAGGTGATGGTTGGGTGATGGTCGGGTGATGGTTAGGTGATGTTCAGGTGATGGTTAGGTGATGGTCAGGTGATGTTCATGTGATGTTCAGGTGATGGTTAGGTGATGGTCAGGTGATGTTCATGTGATGTTCAGGTGATGGTTAGGTGATGGTCAGGTGATGTTCAGGTGATGTTCAGGTGATGGTTAGGTGATGGTCAGGTGATGTTCATGTGATGTTCAGGTGATGGTTAGGTGATGGTCAGGTGATGTTCAGGTTATGTTTAGGTGATGTTCAGGTGATGGTCAGGTGATGTTCAGGTGATGTTCAGGTGATGGTCAGGTGATGTTCAGTTGATGGTTAGGTGATGTTCAGGTGATGGTTAGGTGATGGTCAGGTGATGTTCAGGTGATGTTTAGGTGATTTTTAGGTGATGTTCAGGTGATGTTTAGGTGATTTTTAGGTGATGTTCAGGTGATGTTTAGGTGATTTTTAGGTGATGTTCAGGTGATGTTTAGGTGATGTTTAGGTGATGTTCAGGTGATGGTTAGGTGATGTTCAGGTGATGTTCAGGTGATGGTTAGGTGATGGTCAGGTGATGTTCATGTGATGTTCAGGTGATGGTTAGGTGATGGTCAGGTTATGTTTAGGTGATGTTCAGGTGATGGTCAGGTGATGTTCAGGTGATGTTCAGGTGATGGTCAGGTGATGTTCAGTTGATGGTTAGGTGATGTTCAGGTGATGGTTAGGTGATGGTCAGGTGATGTTCAGGTGATGTTAGGTGATGGTCAGGTGATGTTCAGGTGATGTTTAGGTGATTTAGGTGATGTTCAGGTGATGTTTAGGTGATGGTGAGGTGATGTTCAGGTGATGTTCAGGTGATGGTCAGGTGATGTTAGGTGATGGTTAGGTGATGGTCAGGTGATGTTCAGGTGATGTTCAGGTGATGGTCAGGGGATGTTCAGGTGATGTATAGGTGATGTTCAGGTGATGGTCAGGTGATGTTCAGGTGATGTTCAGGTGATGGTTAGGTGATGGTCAGGTGATGTTCAGGTGATGTTCAGGTGATGGTAAGGTGATGTTCAGGTGATGTTAAGGTGATGGTTAGGTGATGGTCAGGTGATGTTCAGCTGATGGTAAGGTGATGGTCAGGTGATGGTCAGGTGATGTTCAGGTGATGGTCAGGTGAGGGTCACGTGATGTTCAGGTGATGTTCAGGTGATGGTTAGGTGATGGTCAGGTGATGTTAGGTGATGTTCAGGTGATGGTTAGGTGATGGTCAGGTGATGTTCAGGTGATGTTTAGGTGATGTTCAGGTGATGGTCAGGTGATGTTCAGGTGATGTTCAGAGGTGATGGAAACAAGGTGACTCACTGAGAGGTGAGCAGAGGTGATGCTGCAGTTGCGTCTGCTGTGGTGTCTTTTCAGGTGATGTTCAGGTGATGGTCAGGTGATGGTTAGGTGATGTTCAGGTGATGTTTAGGTGATGTTTAGGTGATGTTCAGGTGATGGTTAGGTGATGTTCAGGTGATGTTTAGGTGATGTTCAGGTGATGTTTAGGTGATGGTTAGGTGATGTTCAGGTGATGTTCAGGTGATGTTAAGGTGATGTTAAGGTGATGGTCAGTTGATGTTCAGGTGATGTTAAGGTGATGTTAAGGTGATGGTAAGGTGATGATCAGGTGATGTTGAGGTGATGGTCAGGTGATGTTCAGGTTGATGTTCAGGTGATGTTCAGGTGATGGTTAGGTGATGGTCAGGTGATGTTCATGTGATGTTCAGGTGATGGTTAGGTGATGGTCAGGTGTTGTTCATGTGATGTTAAGGTGATGTTGAGGTGATGGTGAGGTGATGTTCAGGTGATGTTCAGGTGATGTTTAGGTGATTGTGAGGTGATGTTCATGTGATGTTTAGGTGATGGTTAGGTGATGTTCAGGTGATGTTCATGTGATGTTTAGGTGATGTTCAGGTGATGGTTAGGTGATGTTCAGGTGATGTTCAGGTGATGGTCAGGTGATGTTCAGTTGATGGTCAGGTGATGTTCAGGTGATGGTTAGGTGATGTTCAGGTGATGTTAGGTGATGTTAAGGTGATGTTTAGGTGATGGTCAGGTGATGTTCAGGTGATGGTTAGGTGATGGTCAGGTGATGTGTCGGTGATGGTTAGGTGATGGTCAGGTGATGGTGAGGTGATCGTCGGGTGATGTTCAGGTGATGGTAAGGTGATGTTCGGGTGATGGTTAGGTGATGTTCAGGTGATGGTTAGGTGATGTTCAGGTGATGTTAAGGTGATGGTCAGGTGATGTTCAGGTGATGTTCAGGTGATGTTCAGGTGATGTTCAGGTGATGGTCAGGTGATGTTCAGGTGATGTTCAGGTGATGGTCAGGTGATGTTCAGTTGATGGTTAGGTGATGTTCAGGTGATGGTTAGGTGATGGTCAGGTGATGTTCAGGTGATGTTTAGGTGATTTTTAGGTGATGTTCGGGTGATGTTTAGGTGATTTTTAGGTGATGTTCAGGTGATGTTTAGGTGATTTTTAGGTGATGTTCAGGTGATGTTTAGGTGATGTTCAGGTGATGGTTAGGTGATGGTTGGGTGATGTTCAGGTGATGGTCAGGTGATGGTCAGGTGATGGTCAGGGGATGTTCAGGTGATGTCTAGGTGATGTTTAGGTGATGGTTAGGTGATGGTCGGATGATGTTCTGGTGATCGTCAGGTGATGGTCAGGTGATGGTTAGGTGATGGTCGGGTGATGGTTAGGTGATGTTCAGGTGATGGTTAGGTGATGGTCAGGTGATGTTCATGTGATGTTCAGGTGATGGTTAGGTGATGGTCAGGTGATGTTCATGTGATGTTCAGGTGATGTTTCGGTGATGGTCAGGTGATGTTCAGGTGATGTTCAGGTGATGGTTAGGTGATGGTCAGGTGATGTTCATGTGATGTTCAGGTGATGGTTAGGTGATGGTCAGGTGATGTTCAGGTTATGTTTAGGTGATGTTCAGGTGATGGTCAGGTGATGTTCAGGTGATGTTCAGGTGATGGTCAGGTGATGTTCACTTGATGGTTAGGTGATGTTCAGGTGATGGTTAGGTGATGGTCAGGTGATGTTCAGGTGATGTTTAGGTGATTTTTAGGTGATGTTCAGGTGATGTTTAGGTGATTTTTAGGTGATGTTCAGGTGATGTTTAGGTGATTTTTAGGTGATGTTCAGGTGATGTTTAGGTGATGTTTAGGTGATGTTCAGGTGATGGTTAGGTGATGTTCAGGTGATGGTTAGGTGATGTTCAGGTGATGTTTAGGTGATGGTTAGGTGATGGTCAGGTGATGTTCATGTGATGTTCAGGTGATGGTTAGGTGATGGTCAGGTGATGTTCAGGTTATGTTTAGGTGATGTTCAGGTGATGGTCAGGTGATGTTCAGGTGATGTTCAGGTGATGGTCAGGTGATGTTCAGTTGATGGTTAGGTGATGTTCAGGTGATGGTTAGGTGATGGTCAGGTGATGTTCAGGTGATGTTTAGGTGATTTTTAGGTGATGTTCAGGTGATGTTTAGGTGATTTTTAGGTGATGTTCAGGTGATGTTTAGGTGATGTTTAGGTGATGTTCAGGTGATGTTTAGGTGATGGTTAGGTGATGTTAAGGTGATGTTCAGGTGATGGTCAGGTGATGGTCAGGTGATGTTTAGGTGATGTTTAGGTGATGTTCAGGTGATGGTTAGGTGATGTTAAGGTGATGTTTAGGTGATGGTCAGATGATGTTCAGGTGATGGTCAGGTGATGTTTCGGTGATGGTTAGGTGATGTTCAGGTGATGGTTAGGTGATGTTAAGGTGATGTTTAGGTGATGGTCAGATGATGTTCAGGTGATGGTCAGGTGATGGTCAGGTGATGTTTAGGTGATGTTTAGGTGATGTTCAGGTGATGGTCAGGTGATTTTTCAGTGATGGTTATGCGATGTTCAGGTGATGGTTAGGTGATGTTTCGGTGATGGTTAGGTGATGTTCAGGTGATGTTTAGGTGATGGTCAGATGATGTTCAGGTGATGTTCAGGTGATGTCAGGTGATGTTTCAGTGATGTTTAGGTGATGTTTAGGTGATGTGTCGGTGATGGTTAGGTGATGTTCAGGTGATGGTTAGGTGATGTTAAGGTGATGTTTAGGTGATGGTCAGATGATGTTCAGGTGATGTTTAGGTGATTTTTAGGTGATGTTCGGGTGATGTTTAGGTGATTTTTAGGTGATGTTCAGGTGATGTTTAGGTGATTTTTAGGTGATGTTCAGGTGATGTTTAGGTGATGTTCAGGTGATGGTTAGGTGATGGTTGGGTGATGTTCAGGTGATGGTCAGGTGATGGTCAGGTGATGGTCAGGGGATGTTCAGGTGATGTCTAGGTGATGTTTAGGTGATGGTTAGGTGATGGTCGGATGATGTTCTGGTGATCGTCGGGTGATGGTCAGGTGATGGTTAGGTGATGGTCGGGTGATGGTTAGGTGATGTTCAGGTGATGGTTAGGTGATGGTCAGGTGATGTTCATGTGATGTTCAGGTGATGGTTAGGTGATGGTCAGGTGATGTTCATGTGATGTTCAGGTGATGTTTCGGTGATGGTCAGGTGATGTTCAGGTGATGTTCAGGTGATGGTTAGGTGATGGTCAGGTGATGTTCATGTGATGTTCAGGTGATGGTTAGGTGATGGTCAGGTGATGTTCAGGTTATGTTTAGGTGATGTTCAGGTGATGGTCAGGTGATGTTCAGGTGATGTTCAGGTGATGGTCAGGTGATGTTCACTTGATGGTTAGGTGATGTTCAGGTGATGGTTAGGTGATGGTCAGGTGATGTTCAGGTGATGTTTAGGTGATTTTTAGGTGATGTTCAGGTGATGTTTAGGTGATTTTTAGGTGATGTTCAGGTGATGTTTAGGTGATTTTTAGGTGATGTTCAGGTGATGTTTAGGTGATGTTTAGGTGATGTTCAGGTGATGGTTAGGTGATGTTCAGGTGATGGTTAGGTGATGTTCAGGTGATGTTTAGGTGATGGTTAGGTGATGGTCAGGTGATGTTCATGTGATGTTCAGGTGATGGTTAGGTGATGGTCAGGTGATGTTCAGGTTATGTTTAGGTGATGTTCAGGTGATGGTCAGGTGATGTTCAGGTGATGTTCAGGTGATGGTCAGGTGATGTTCAGTTGATGGTTAGGTGATGTTCAGGTGATGGTTAGGTGATGGTCAGGTGATGTTCAGGTGATGTTTAGGTGATTTTTAGGTGATGTTCAGGTGATGTTTAGGTGATTTTTAGGTGATGTTCAGGTGATGTTTAGGTGATGTTTAGGTGATGTTCAGGTGATGTTTAGGTGATGGTTAGGTGATGTTAAGGTGATGTTCAGGTGATGGTCAGGTGATGGTCAGGTGATGTTTAGGTGATGTTTAGGAGATGTTCAGGTGATGGTTAGGTGATGTTAAGGTGATGTTTAGGTGATGGTCAGATGATGTTCAGGTGATGGTCAGGTGATGTTTCGGTGATGGTTAGGTGATGTTCAGGTGATGGTTAGGTGATGTTAAGGTGATGTTTAGGTGATGGTCAGATGATGTTCAGGTGATGGTCAGGTGATGGTCAGGTGATGTTTAGGTGATGTTTAGGTGATGTTCAGGTGATGGTCAGGTGATTTTTCAGTGATGGTTATGCGATGTTCAGGTGATGGTTAGGTGATGTTTCGGTGATGGTTAGGTGATGTTCAGGTGATGTTTAGGTGATGGTCAGATGATGTTCAGGTGATGTTCAGGTGATGTCAGGTGATGTTTCAGTGATGTTTAGGTGATGTTTAGGTGATGTGTCGGTGATGGTTAGGTGATGTTCAGGTGATGGTTAGGTGATGTTAAGGTGATGTTTAGGTGATGGTCAGATGATGTTCAGGTGATGGTCAGGTGATGTTCAGGTGATGTTCAGGTGATGGTCAGGTGATGTTCAGGTGATGGTCAGGTGATGTTCAGGTGATGGTTAGGTGATGGTCAGGTGATGTTCAGGTGATGTTTAGGTGATTTTTAGGTGATGTTCAGGTGATGTTTAGGTGATTTTTAGGTGATGTTCAGGTGATGTTTAGGTGATTTTTAGGTGATGTTCAGGTGATGTTTAGGTGATTTTTAGGTGATGTTCAGGTGATGTTTAGGTGATGTTCAGGTGATGGTTAGGTGATGGTTGGGTGATGTTCAGGTGATGGTCAGGTGATGGTCAGGGGATGTTCAGGTGATGTCTAGGTGATGTTTAGGTGATGGTTAGGTGATGGTCGGATGATGTTCTGGTGATGGTCAGGTGATGGTCGGGTGATGGTCAGGTGATGGTCGGGTGATGGTTAGGTGATGTTCAGGTGATGGTTAGGTGATGGTCAGGTGATGTTCAGGTGATGTTCAGGTGATGGTTAGGTGATGGTCAGGTGATGTTCATGTGATGTTCAGGTGATGGTTAGGTGATGGTCAGGTGATGTTCATGTGATGTTCAGGTGATGGTTAGGTGATGGTCAGGTGATGTTCAGGTGATGTTCAGGTGATGGTTAGGTGATGGTCAGGTGATGTTCATGTGATGTTCAGGTGATGGTTAGGTGATGGTCAGGTGATGTTCAGGTTATGTTTAGGTGATGTTCAGGTGATGGTCAGGTGATGTTCAGGTGATGTTCAGGTGATGGTCAGGTGATGTTCACTTGATGGTTAGGTGATGTTCAGATGATGTTTAGGTGATTTTTAGGTGATGTTCAGGTGATGTTTAGGTGATTTTTAGGTGATGTTCAGGTGATGTTTAGGTGATTTTTAGGTGATGTTCAGGTGATGTTTAGGTGATGTTCAGGTGATGTTCAGGTGATGGTCAGGTGATGTTCAGTTGATGGTTAGGTGATGTTCAGGTGATGGTTAGGTGATGGTCAGGTGATGTTCAGGTGATGTTTAGGTGATTTTTAGGTGATGTTCAGGTGATGTTTAGGTGATTTTTAGGTGATGTTCAGGTGATGTTTAGGTGATGTTTAGGTGATGTTCAGGTGATGGTTAGGTGATGTTAAGGTGATGTTTAGGTGATGGTCAGATGATGTTCAGGTGATGGTCAGGTGATGTTTCGGTGATGGTTAGGTGATGTTCAGGTGATGGTTAGGTGATGTTAAGGTGATGTTTAGGTGATGGTCAGATGATGTTCAGGTGATGGTCAGGTGATGGTCAGGTGATGTTTAGGTGATGTTTAGGTGATGTTCAGGGGATGGTCAGGTGATTTTTCAGTGATGGTTATGCGATGTTCAGGTGATGGTTAGGTGATGTTTCGGTGATGGTTAGGTGATGTTCAGGTGATGTTTAGGTGATGGTCAGATGATGTTCAGGTGATGTTCAGGTGATGTCAGGTGATGTTTCAGTGATGTTTAGGTGATGTTTAGGTGATGTGTCGGTGATGGTTAGGTGATGTTCAGGTGATGGTTAGGTGATGTTAAGGTGATGTTTAGGTGATGGTCAGATGATGTTCAGGTGATGTTCAGGTGATGTTTCAGTGATGTTTAGGTGATGTTCAGGTGATGTTTCGGTGATGGTTAGGTGATGTTCAGGTGATGGTCATTTCATGCTCAGATGATGCTCAGGTGATGTTCAGGTGATGTTCAGGTGATGTTTAGGTGATGTTTAGGTGATGTTCAGGTGATGTTTAGGTGATGGTCAGGTGATGGTCATTTAACGGTCAGGTGATGTTTAGGTGATGTTTAGGTGATGGTCAGGTGATGTTTAGGTGATGTTTAGGTGATGTTCAGGTGATGTTCAGGTGATGTTCAGGTGATGTTCAGGTGATGTTTAGGTGATGTTTAGGTGATGTTCAGGTGATGTTTAGGTGATGGTCAGGTGATGGTCATTTAACGGTCAGGTGATGTTTAGGTGATGTTTAGGTGATGGTCAGGTGATGTTTAGGTGATGTTTAGGTGATGGTCAGGTGATGTTTAGTTGATGTTTAGGTGATGTTTAGGTGATGGTCAGGTGATGTTTAGGTGATGTTCAGGTGATGTTTAGGTGATTTTTAGGTGATGTTCAGGTGATGGTCAGGTGATGTTTAGGTGATGTTTAGGTGATGGTCAGGTGATGTTCAGGTGATGTTCAGGTGATTTTAGGTGATGGTTAGGTGATGTTCAGGTGATTTTCAGATGATTGCTAGGTGATGACTAGGTGATGTTAGGTGATGTTTAGGTGATGTGCGGGTGATGGTCTGTTGCTGGTCAGTTGATGATCAGGTGATGTTCAGGAGATGGTCATTTAATGGTCAGGTGATGTTTAGGTGATGTTCAGGTGATGTGTCGGTGATGGTTAGGTGATGTTCAGGTGATGTTTCGGTGATGGTTAGGTGATGTTCAGGTGATGTGCGGGTGATGGTCAGTTGCTGGTCAGTTGATGATCAGGGGATGTTCAGGAGATGGTCATTTAATGGTCAGGTGATGTTTAGGTGATGTTCAGGTGATGTTTAGGTGATTTTTAGGTGATGTTCAGGTGATGGTCAGGTGATGTTTAGGTGATTTTTAGGTGATGTTCAGGTGATTGTCAGGTGATGTTTAGGTGAATGTCATTTAATGGTCAGGTGATGGTTAGCTGATGGTCAGGTGATGTTCAGGTAATGTTCAGGTGATGGTTAGGTGATGGTCAGGTGATGGTCAGGTGATGTTAGGGTATGTTCAGGTGATGGTCAGGTGGTATTGGAGCTAAATTAAGTCTTTAGTTATGCAGGGAACCACCCATGAAGGGATTTTCCTAATACATTACAGTGTTGACGAGCTGGTCATCAGGTCTGGTAGTTGGGTTGGGGCCCCTGGGGGCCCCTGTGGTATGGTAGTTAGTTGGGATGTCTTAGGTTCAAGTAGACGTTTAAAACTCTGGTTTCCTCCCTGACATTCTCTAAAACGCTCTGTTCTATGTTGTTTTGCCCTCAGTTTTGCCTGCCAGGTGCAGAGCAGAGCCCTGCAGAACGTGACGGTGCACCGCGACCGTGGAGAGATATGTCTGTGTGCGTGTCAGGACATTGTCCCAGGGGCGGAGCTACTTCTGTATGACGACACAGCGAGGAGACGACTGACGAGGACCCAACTGGACATACAGGACGCTACTCCCACAGGTAAAAATGAAACTATAGTGGAGACATAGGAGCAGTGCAAATATCCGAATATTACCACAGATATGTTGGGTTTATGTTCATTAGTTTACTAAATCTAAAAATGACAAATTTAACTTTCACTTCATGTCATTTTATGACCGTATGATAGTTTACTAATTACAGTATTGACTAATTTACTGTGCTTTAATGACCTTACTGTCTCTAACTTCAGATTCAGAGTGTTCTGTTGGATTTGTACAGCGGGGTTGAGTGATGTTAAAAATACTGAATAGTGATTTTTTATTTGTCAGTTTTTATTCTGATCTTTGGTTTTACAGATTGGCTGTCTTAAATCATTATTCTTGTTTTAATTGAAAACATGAAATGATTATTGGAAGAGTATAAACATGACTGATACTGCTGTTTTTTTCCATAACCATCGTAAGTTCTTACATCAGTGTGTGAAAGCCACACACGTCAACAGGCTCTACACCTCAGAAGTCCAGATGCTCATTCCAATCAAACGTGTATTTATCATTCAGCCCTCGTTAGTTTTAACGATTTAACGAGCTGAAGAACAGAGTCGGCTTTTCATGGAATAACGGGGTGGAGTTTCAGGAAGGCCAGAAACCAGGGCTCATCAGAGCCAGCCTTTTCTCAGCAGATGGTGGAGATACGATGGAGATATTTTACCTCCATGTTTGTGAGGCAGCCATGTCCTCCTCTGGCTTTGTGCTAATACGCTGTGCCATGATTGGTCTAGAACATGTGCTGCAAAGGTCAGTGGTTTTACTGGCGGTTGATTTTAAATTTGAATTAGGAAACCAAGTCAAGAAACACACCGTCTCCCATTTACTGCTTCAAAATAGGAATAAAACACAAGAGAAGCTGCTTTTGACTCTTTCAGGCAGTTCAGATGAAACTCAGAATCAATGAAAACATTCTGTTGCCCCTTTTTTCTGTTTTTCTGTGTTTCTATTCTTTCTGTGTTCTGACCACCAAAGAATGGAAGAGTGGGGATGTAACATTCTGTTCTCATATATGGGTGACCTGTTGCAGGTGTGCCAGGCAGAAGAATGTTACATCACCACTGTTCTGTCCTTTGATTTCCCCTTTTTATCAGAACACAGAACAGTAGGTAGGAAAAGGTTTTTTTTTTTTTTAAAGAAAAATGGATAACTGGGAAGAAAACAGTTACATTTTTGTTTTGTTTTTTGATTTTGCTTCTGTTTTTCTTTTCTGTTCGTCTTGTTTTAGTTTTAATTGATGTTTTTTGTTACTTTTTGGTCTTTTTTTAGTTTTTACTTGTTTTTTTTTTGGCTTGATTTTTTGTTTGTTTTTGTTTTCTTTACTGTATTTTTCTTTTTTGTCTTTTTGTTTTAGATGTTTAGTTTTACATTTGTTTCTGGACTTTGGATTTCTCATTTCAGTTTAAAAATCATTCAGCCGTTAAACACAGAAGCCCTCTCTGCGTGGCGTTGGTTCTCAGCAGGGTTCCTCATGCAGAGCTTTTCAGAGAGCAGGAACTCAAACGTCTGGTTGGAGGACGGTGAATGTCTGTAAAACCCATCAAACCTTCACTCCACATAAATCTATCTCAGTCTCACATTGTGTGAGGAAAAGCGACTTATGATATATATCTAACAAGTAATCACACTCCCTCCTCTATGAAAGCCCATTCAAACATTAAATGAACTGAAGCTGTGTTATTAAAAACAGAATTGTTTAAAACAGCTAGTTTTTATTGAGTTTTTTACTTTATGATGCACCAAAAAATACAGAAAGATTAAAGGTCAGAATGTTACTGGGCTAAGATTTTTGTGAAAGAGAGAATCTGAAAACAGTTCTGTTCTGTTTTAGTTTTGTTTTTGTTTTTATTTTGTTTGGTTTGATTTTGTTTTGTTTTGTTTTTGTTTTTTTTTTGTTTTTTTTATTTTAATTTAAATTTTTTATTTTTTTTATTTTTGTCCTGTTTTGTTTAGGGTTTTTTTTTTTTTGTTTGTTTTTGTCTTGTTTTGTTTCTTTGTTGTATGATTGTTTTTTTTTCCTTC
The DNA here is from genome assembly GCF_018320785.1 of Cheilinus undulatus. Classification (NCBI taxonomy): domain Eukaryota; kingdom Metazoa; phylum Chordata; class Actinopteri; order Labriformes; family Labridae; genus Cheilinus; species Cheilinus undulatus. The sequence continues at coordinate 419,995 of NC_054865.1, forward strand.
TTACCCATCCTCTGGTCTGCATGGCTGTAGTTTCAGTAACTTCTTTGGTTTACTCCAGCCCTAATGCCTTCTTCATTTCTCACATTTTTATTTTTCATTGAACAGAGAGCAAAGTGGAGCGAAGAGGAGACACAGAGATTGTCAGCTCATCCATAACTAAAGGGAGGGAGGAGACGGAGGAGAGATGGGAGGAGACAGAGTGGAGACGGGAGGAGACAGAGGAGAGACAGGAGGAGATGGAGGAGAGAGAGGAGGTGACGGAGGAGAGACAGGAGGAGACAGGGGGGAGAGGGGAGGAGACAGAGGAGAGAGGGGAGGAGATGGAGGAGAGACAGGGGAAGGATACATGTGAGGGGGAGGATAGGGAGGAGGAGGTGAGCTTGGATGAAGGAGAGCCATCAAGATTCATGAAGAGGAGGAACCAAACGTCACTCAGGAGGAGGAGAGACGTGGACAGATCAGCAGACAAGGACAGTGATGAAAACATCAATAATGAGACTCTGGTTGATTGGAGCAATAAAAACATGAGTCACAATGTCAGTAATGATAAATTTAATTTCGATGATAGTTACCATAATAATAGTAACGATAATGACATCACAGACGGCGTGGACTCCTGTGTCACCGCTGCTCCTCCTCCTCCTCGCTGCAGCTCCCGCCTGGCATCTAAGCCACGCCCCGTTCACTGTCTCTCTAACCGTGGGAAATGCCACTCTGACCCCCCCACACACAAAGAGCTCCCCACAGAGAGGGAGGGGTCCATGAGGGCATCTGAGCAGGGGGCGGGGCTTATCTGTGCTACAGGTGAGAGAGAGAGGAAGTACCGCTGCTCTGTCTGTGGGAAGAAGTTCTTTCAGATCGGACACCTGAAGAAGCACCAGTTCATCCATACAGACCACAAACCATACAGGTGTGACCAGTGTGGGCGGAGCTACACGTCTGCAGAGAGCTTCAGAGCTCACCAGGTAAACAGGGAGGGTCAGAGATGCCTTTCTCTCTTTTTTACTTCTTTGTTGATTGGTTTGTTTGTGTCCTTCTCTCTCTAGCCATATTTGTTTTATTCATTCTATAGTCATTGATTCAGTAGACAGACCTAGACCCGGTCTTCCCGGTCCATCTGGTAGATTCTCTTGTATTTCAGTAACAGCTGCAGACAGACCTAGACCCGGCCTTCCCGGTCCATCTGGTAGATTCTCTAGTATTTCAGTAACAGCTGCAGACGGTTGGAGAGTCATAGAAATGCCCATCTCTAGCATGTTTCTCTTCCTCCCACATAAACACAGACGTCAGAAATCTAAGTGGTCGTTATTAGAGAACTTTTATTTCTTTAACCACTCTCGTATGTTTGGCATTCATGTGCTGACATTTGTGGTTATTGATCAGTAAATATTTCCACTGGTTTTATCAGATTATATTTCATTCTTCTGTCCCTCACTGGATCCTCTACACTCTGTCTGTAACGTGTCTGTCCTCTCTGTTCTGCTGATGGACTCATAGCCAGCTCATGTCAGAGATAAAAACCAACCCTCAGACAACCAGAAGCCTTCAGAGTCTTTATGAGAGGATGAGAAGTCCTCCTGTTTGTCCATGAAGCTCAGCATCCGAGCCATCCTGCTGAGTTGAGAGTAAATGAACGCCACAGACAGAGACACAGACGCTGTAACCACAGTAACATGCTCTATGTCTGTCCTGAAGACGGATGGATGGATGGATGGATGGTTCGATGGATGGATGGATGTTGGATGGATGGATGGATGGATGGTTGGATAGACAGATGGATGGATAGAAAGATTTATGGATGGATGGGTGATGGAGGGGTCAGTAGATAGATAAATGCATTGTTGCAGTAATGGATGGATGTTGGATCAGCACTGTGCCCCTTTCCACAGAGACAAGGATGATGTCTGCATGTTGATGCGTTCAGGAGCAGCAGCCGTTTATTGAGGATGTATGCAGCAGTTACAGAAAAACATGGATCCAGAGAACACTCACTGATTTATGAGGCTTCAGAGAGTTTCACCACGTCTACACAAGACTACAGCCAAAAACTACAGAGACACTACAACACTGTCTGGATGACCAAGGATTAGTACGGGGATGAAGGGTCCTGATTCTAGTCTTAAAGCCCTGGACTGGTCCTGATAAAACCAGGTGATGAATCCTCATTTATTGTTCTGTTCTCATTGTTGAAGCTGAAAAAGCAGGTCTACCACAGACCTACTGCTGGTCTACCGCAGACCTACTGCAGGTCTACTGCAGACCTACTGCTGGTCTCCTGCAGACCTACTGCAGACCTACTGCTGGTCTACCGCAGACCTACTGCTGGTCTACTGCTGGTCTACCGCAGACCTACTGCTGGTCTACTGCAGACCTACTGCTGGTCTACTGCTGGTCTACCGCAGACCTACTGCTGGTCTACTGCTGGTCTACCGCAGACCTACTGCTGGTCTACCGCAGACCTACTGCTGGTCTACTGCTGGTCTACCGCAGACCTACTGCTGGTCTACTGCAGACCTACTGCTGGTCTACTGCTGGTCTACCACAGACCTACTGCAGGTCTACTGCAGACCTACTGCTGGTCTCCTGCAGACCTACTGCAGACCTACTGCTGGTCTACCGCAGACCTACTGCTGGTCTTCTGCAGACCTACTGCTGGTCTCCTGCAGACCTTCTGCAGACCTACAGCAGGTCTACCGCAGACCTACCACAGACCTACTGCTGGTCTACCGCAGACCTACTGCAGGTCTACTGCAGACCTACTGCTGGTCTCCTGCAGACCTACTGCAGACCTACTGCTGGTCTACCGCAGACCTACTGCTGGTCTACTGCTGGTCTACCGCAGACCTACTGCTGGTCTACTGCAGACCTACTGCTGGTCTACTGCAGACCTACTGCTGGTCTACTGCAGACCTACTGCTGGTCTACTGCTGGTCTACCACAGACCTACTGCTGGTCTACTGCAGACCTACTGCTGGTCTACTGCTGGTCTACCACAGACCTACTGCAGGTCTACTGCAGACCTACTGCTGGTCTACTGCTGGTCTACCACAGACCTACTGCAGACCTACTGCTGGTCTACCGCAGACCTACTGCTGGTCTTCTGCAGACCTTCTGCAGACCTACTTCAGGTCTACCGCAGACCTACTTCAGGTCTACCGCAGACCTACTGCTGGTCTACCGCAGACCTACTGCAGGTCTACCGCAGACCTACTGCTGGTCTCCTGCAGACCTTCTGCAGACCTACTTCAGGTCTACCGCAGACCTACCACAGACCTACTGCTGGTCTACCGCAGACCTACTGCAGGTCTACTGCAGACCTACTGCTGGTCTACTGCTGGTCTACCACAGACCTACTGCTGGTCTACCACAGACCTACTGCAGGTCTACTGCAGACCTACTGCTGGTCTCCTGCAGACCTACTGCAGACCTACTGCTGGTCTACCGCAGACCTACTGCTGGTCTTCTGCAGACCTACTGCTGGTCTCCTGCAGACCTTCTGCAGACCTACAGCAGGTCTACCGCAGACCTACCACAGACCTACTGCTGGTCTACTGCAGACCTACTGCTGGTCTACTGCAGACCTACTGCTGGTCTACTGCAGACCTACTGCTGGTCTACTGCTGGTCTACCACAGACCTACTGCTGGTCTACTGCAGACCTACTGCTGGTCTACTGCTGGTCTACCACAGACCTACTGCAGGTCTACTGCAGACCTACTGCTGGTCTCCTGCAGACCTACTGCAGACCTACTGCTGGTCTACCGCAGACCTACTGCTGGTCTTCTGCAGACCTACTGCTGGTCCTCTGCAGACCTTCTGCAGACCTACTTCAGGTCTACCGCAGACCTACTGCAGACCTACTTCAGGTCTACCACAGACCTACTGCTGGTCTTCTGCAGACCTTCTGCAGACCTACAGCAGGACTACTGCTCCATGACATCAATTATGAACAAGTTTATCTAGTCTGTCTGACTCAGGTCCACTCATTAAAGGGATATTTCAGGATTTTTGAAGTTGGGTCATATGAAGTGCTTGGCTATAGTAGTGGCATTAGCCTCCAGTGATTTCCGTGTAATTTGATCCTGTTGTTATTACGAGCTTGGAGAGAGCCAGCGCATAGCGGCTGTAGATGGGAACATGTCAGCGTAAATTAACGAATTTTACGAAAAAACAGGCCCAAGAAAATATGTTGGCTTGCCTGTGCGCTGTGTCATAAACGAACACAGCACTTTATTTCTCCTGAAAACCCCTTCTGTGTCAGGAACTAACTTACGATGCAGGTTTCGCCATTTTGTATCCTTCTGCCACCGCTCACTGTTTACTTCACACATCTGCCGGTCAGCTGTGTGGATTGCAGTGTAGCGGGGTCAAGCATCGGTTACTACAACACTTTTTTGGGTTTTTTAATCTGTTTTCTTTAGATTCAGAAAACGCCGTGTACGTGCATTTATCCAGACTGTTTAAACAAGCACACCTCCTGGACACCACACATATCAGCCATTAGAGGAAAAGGCGACAGTCATAAGCTTACCTGGATGACAAATTTCCATTCGGCCCTTCAATTCTGGATGGAGCGTGATGCAGACTGCAGGCGTCTGTGAGCCGCTATCCTCTGATTCAGTAATGTCCTGAAGAAGTGTCGAAACTAAGTCCCACTCATGACAACAGCAGCTCTCTGAGTGGGTTGGCATGGATTCACATTTTCCACACCTACACCACCAGGTAACTCGGGATCTCTCCTGCTCTAAAATTTCAAATGAAGGTTCTCTGGTCTCTCTTTCAGCCCGCTGTATAAGTCTGGTCTGTATCCGTCTGTGTAAGTTCTTCTTCAGTGTACTCCGGTTCGTACAGATATCCTCTCGTATCCACAGTAAAAGGCATGTCATCATCACTCGTGCCGAAATCGCTCGTTATCCTTGTTTTAGCTTGAAGAGGTGTTATTATTCCTGAAGAAGTCCGCAGACCCACACAGCTGACCAGTGGATGTGTGAAGTAAACAGTGAGCGGAGGTGGAAGGATACAAAATGGCGAAACCTGCATCGTAAGTTAGTTCCTGACACAGAGGGGGTATTTGGGAGAAATAAAGTGCTGTGTACGTTTACGACACATCGCACAGGCAAGCCAACATATTTTCTTGGGCCTGTTTTTTTGTAAAATTCGTTAATTTACGCTGACATGTTCCCATCTACAGCCGCTATGCGCTGGCTCTCTCCGAGCTCGTAATAACAACAGGATCAAATTACACGGAAATCACTGGAGGCTAATGCCACTACTATAGCCAAGCACTTCATACGACCCAACTTCAAAAATCCTGAAATATCCCTTTAAGCGTACAGCTGTTTTAGTTCAGCTACAGCAGTGATGGTCTTGGTCTTGGTGCAGCTACAGCAGTGATGGTCTTGGTCTTGGTGCAGCTACAGCAGTGATGGTCTTGGTCTTGGTCTTGGTGATTCTGTGTGAGTCAGGCCCCAGTGTTCTAACCTCTAAAGTTTGGGTCTAGTTGAACCTTCAGCATTTTAACCCTTTAGTAACTCGTCTGCACGATCAGACCAGTTCATCTTGTTGGATAGATTTTTGTAGCTCTCATATTTATATTGAACTAACAGCTCACTAGATATCTGCATTTGGAGTAATTTGAGTTCATGAACTCACCAGACTCTGAGGACCATCACAGACTCTGAGGACCACATCACAGACTCTGAGGACCATCACAGACTCTGAGGACCACATCAAAGACTCTGAGGACCACATCACAGACTCTGAGGGCCATCACAGACTCTGAGGACCACATCACAGACTCTGAAGACCACATCACAGACTCTAAGGACCATAACAGACTCTGAGGACCATCACAGTCTCTGAGGACCATCACAGACTCTGAGGACCATCACAGACTCTGCAGACCACATCACAGACTCTGAGGACCATCACAGACTCTGAGGACCACATAACAGACTCTGAGGACCATCACAGACTCTGAGGACCACATCACAGACTCTGAGGACCACATCACAGACTCTGAGGACCATCACAGACTCTGAGGACCACATCAAAGACTCTGAGGACCACATCACAGACTCTGAGGGCCATCACAGACTCTGAGGACCACATCACAGACTCTGAAGACCATCACAGACTCTGAGGACCACATCACAGACTCTGAGGACCACATCACAGACTCTGAGGGCCATCACAGACTCTGAGGACCACATAACAGACTCTGAGGACCATCACAGACTCTGAGGACCATCACAGACTCTGAGGACCACATCACAGACTCTGAGGACCATCACAGACTCTGAGGACCACATCACAGACTCTGAAGACCACATCACAGACTCTAAGGACCACATCACAGACTCTGAGGACCATCACAGACTCTGAGGACCACATCACAGACTCTGAGGACCACATCACAGACTCTGAGGACCATCACAGACTCTGAGGACCATATCAAAGACTCTGAGGACCACATCACACACTCTGAGGACCACATCACAGACTGTGAGGGCCATCACAGACTCTGAGGACCACATCACAGACTCTGAAGACCACATCACAGACTCTAAGGACCATTACAGACTCTGAGGACCATCACAGACTCTGAGGACCATCACAGACTCTGAGGACCACATCACAGACTCTGAGGACCATCACAGACTCTGAGGACCAAATCACAGACTCAGAGAACCATCACAGACTCTGAGGACCATCACAGACTCCTAAGACCATCACAGACTCTGAGGACCACATCACAGACTCTGAGGACCACATCACAGACTCTGAGGACCATCACAGACTCTGAGGACCATCACAGACTCTGCAGACCACATCACAGACTCTGAGGACCATCACAGACTCTGAGGACCACATCACAGACTCTGAGGACCACATCACAGACTCTGAGGACCATCACAGACTCTGAGGACCATCACAGACTCTGAGGACCATCACAGTCTCTGAGGACCATCACAGACTCTGAGGACCATCACAGACTCTGAGGACCACATCACAGACTCTGAGGACCATCACAGACTCTGAGGACCATCACAGACTCTGAGGACCACATCACAGACTCTGAGGACCATCACAGACTCTGACCATCACAGACTCTGAGGACCACATCACAGACTCTGAGGACCATCACAGACTCTGAGGGCCACATCACAGTCTCTGATGACCACATCACAGACTCTGAGGACCATCACAGTCTCTGCAGACCACATCACAGACTGTGAGGACCATCACAGACTCTGAGGACCACATCACAGACTCAGAGGACCACATCACAGACTCTGAGGACCACATCACAGACTCTGAGGACCACATCACAGACTCTGAGGACCACATCACAGACTCTGAGGACCATCACAGACTCTGAGGACCATCACAGACTCTGAGGACCACATCACAGACTCTGCAGACCACATCACAGACTCTGAGGACCATCACAGACTCTGAGGACCACATCACAGACTCTGAGGACCATCACAGACTCTGAGGACCACATCACAGACTCTGAGGACCACATCACAGACTCTGAGGACCATCACAGTCTCTGAGGACCATCACAGACTCTGAGGACCATCACAGACTCTGAGGACCACATCACAGACTCTGAGGACCACATCACAGACTCTGAGGACCATCACAGACTCTGAGGACCACATCAAAGTCTCTGAGGACCACATCACAAACTCTGAGGACCACATGACAGACTTTGAGGGCCATCACAGACTCTGAGGACCACATCACAGACTCTGAGGACCACATCACAGACTCTGAGGACCATCACAGACTCTGAGGACCATCACAGACTCTGAGGACCAACACAGACTCTCAGTACAACATCACAGACTCTGAGGACCATAACAGACTCTGAGGACCATCACAGTCTCTGAGGACCATCACAGACTCTGAGGACCATCACAGTCTCTGAGGACCATCACAGTCTCTGAGGACCATCACAGTCTCTGAGGACCATCACAGACTCTGAGGACCATCACAGACTCTGAGGACCATCACAGTCTCTGAGGACCATCACAGACTCTGAGGACCATCACAGACTCTGAGGACCATCACAGTCTCTGAGGACCATCACAGACTCTGAGGACCATCACAGACTCTGAGGACCATCACAGTCTCTGAGGACCATCACAGTCTCTGAGGACCATCACAGTCTCTGAGGACCATCACAGTCTCTGATGACCATCACAGTCTCTGAGGACCATCACAGACTCTGAGGACCATCACAGACTCTGAGGACCATCACAGTCTCTGAGGACCATCACAGACTCTGAGGACCATCACAGACTCTGAGGACCATCACAGTCTCTGAGGACCATCACAGTCTCTGAGGACCATCACAGACTCTGAGGACCATCACAGTCTCTGAGGACCATCACAGTCTCTGAGGACCATCACAGACTCTGAGGACCATCACAGTCTCTGAGGACCATCACAGTCTCTGAGGACCATCACAGACTCTGAGGACCATCACAGACTCTGAGGACCATCACAGTCTCTGAGGACCATCACAGTCTCTGAGGACCATCACAGTCTCTGAGGACCATCACAGTCTCTGAGGACCATCACAGTCTCTGAGGACCATCACAGACTCTGAGGACCATCACAGACTCTGAGGACCATCACAGTCTCTGAGGACCATCACAGACTCTGAGGACCATCACAGACTCTGAGGACCATCACAGACTCAGAGGACCATCACAGACTCTGAGGACCATCACAGACTCTGAGGACCATCACAGTCTCTAAGGACCATCACAGACTCTGAGGACCATCACAAACTCTGAGGACCAACACAGACTCTAAGGACAATCACAGACTCTGATGACCATCACAAACTCTGAGGACCATCACAGACTCTGAGGACCATCACAGTCTCTGAGGACCATCACAGACTCTGAGGACCATAACAGACTCTGAGGACCATCACAGTCTCTGAGGACCACATCACAGACTCTGAGGACCACATCACAGACTCTGAGGACCATCACAGACTCTGAGGACCACATCACAGACTCTGAGGACCACATCACAGACTCTGAGGACCACATCACAGACTCTGAGGACCACATCACAGACTCTGAGGACCACATCACAGACTCTGAGGACCATCACAGACTCTGAAGACCACATCACAGACTCTAAGGACCATTACAGACTCTGAGGACCATCACAGACTCTGAGGACCACATCACAGACTCTGAGGACCACATCACAGACTCTGAGGACCATCACAGACTCTGAGGACCACATCACAGACTCTGAGGACCACATCACAGACTCTGAGGGCCATCACAGACTCTGAGGACCACATAACAGACTCTGAGGACCATCACAGACTCTGAGGACCACATCACAGACTCTGAGGACCACATCACAGACTCTGAGGACCATCACAGACTCTGAGGACCACATCACAGACTCTGAGGACCATCACAGACTCTGAGGACCACATCACAGACTCTGAGGACCACATCACAGACTCTGAGGACCATCACAGACTCTGAGGACCACATCACAGACTCTGAAGACCACATCACAGACTCTAAGGACCACATGACAGACTCTGAGGACCATCACAGACTCTGAGGACCACATCACAGACTCTGAGGACCACATCACAGACTCTGAGGACCATCACAGACTCTGAGGACCATATCAAAGACTCTGAGGACCACATCACAAACTCTGAGGACCACATCACAGACTCTGAGGGCCATCACAGACTCTGAGGACCACATCACAGACTCTGAAGACCACATCACAGACTCTAAGGACCATTACAGACTCTGAGGACCATCACAGACTCTGAGGACCATCACAGACTCAGCAGACCACATCACAGACTCTGAGGACCATAACAGACTCTGAGGACATTCACAGTCTCTGAGGACCATCACAGACTCTGAGGACCATCACAGACTCTGCAGACCACATCACAGACTCTGAGGACCACATCACAGTCTCTGAGGACCACATCACAGACTCTGAGGACCATCACAGACTCTGAGGACCATCACAGACTCTGCAGACCACATCACAGACTCTGAGGACCATCACAGACTCTGAGGACCACATCACAGACTCTGAGGACCACATCACAGACTCTGAGGACCATCACAGACTCTGAGGACCATAACAGACTCTGAGGACCATCACAGTCTCTGAGGACCATCACAGACTCTGAGGACCATCACAGACTCTGAGGACCACATCACAGACTCTGAGGACCATCACAGACTCTGAGGACCATCACAGACTCTGAGGACCACATCACAGACTCTGAGGACCATCACAGACTCTGAAAGCCACATCACAGACTCTGAGGACCACATCACAGACTCTGAGGACCATCACAGACTCTGAGGGCCACATCACAGTCTCTGATGACCACATCACAGACTCTGAGGACCATCACAGTCTCTGCAGACCACATCACAGACTGTGAGGACCATCACAGACTCTGAGGACCACATCACAGACTCTGAGGACCACATCACAGACTCTGAGGACCACATCACAGACTCTGAGGACCACATCACAGACTCTGAGGACCACATCACAGACTCTGAGGACCATCACAGACTCTGAGGACCATCACAGACTCTGAGGACCACATCACAGACGCTGCAGACCACATCACAGACTCTGAGGACCATCACAGACTCTGAGGACCACATCACAGACTCTGAGGACCATCACAGACTCTGAGGACCACATCACAGACTCTGCAGACCACATCACAGACTCTGAGGACCATCACAGTCTCTGAGGACCATCACAGACTCTGAGGACCATCACAGACTCTGAGGACCACATCACAGACTCTGAGGACCACATCACAGACTCTGAGGACCATCACAGACTCTGAGGACCACATCAAAGTCTCTGAGGACCACATCACAAACTCTGAGGACCACATGACAGACTTTGAGGGCCATCACAGACTCTGAGGACCACATCACAGACTCTGAAGACCACATCACAGACTCTAAGGACCATTACAGACTCTGAGGACCATCACAGACTCTGAGGACCATCACAGACTCAGCAGACCACATCACAGACTCTGAGGACCATAACAGACTCTGAGGACCATCACAGTCTCTGAGGACCATCACAGACTCTGAGGACCATCACAGTCTCTGAGGACCATCACAGTCTCTGAGGACCATCACAGTCTCTGAGGACCATCACAGACTCTGAGGACCATCACAGACTCTGAGGACCATCACAGTCTCTGAGGACCATCACAGACTCTGAGGACCATAACAGACTCTGAGGACCATCACAGTCTCTGAGGACCATCACAGACTCTGAGGACCATCACAGACTCTGAGGACCATCACAGTCTCTGAGGACCATCACAGTCTCTGAGGACCATCACAGTCTCTGAGGACCATCACAGTCTCTGATGACCATCACAGTCTCTGAGGACCATCACAGACTCTGAGGACCATAACAGACTCTGAGGACCATCACAGTCTCTGAGGACCATCACAGACTCTGAGGACCATCACAGACTCTGAGGACCATCACAGTCTCTGAGGACCATCACAGTCTCTGAGGACCATCACAGACTCTGAGGACCATCACAGTCTCTGAGGACCATCACAGTCTCTGAGGACCATCAAAGACTCTGAGGACCATCACAGTCTCTGAGGACCATCACAGTCTCTGAGGACCATCACAGACTCTGAGGACCATCACAGACTCTGAGGACCATCACAGTCTCTGAGGACCATCACAGTCTCTGAGGACCATCAAAGACTCTGAGGACCATCACAGTCTCTGAGGACCATCACAGTCTCTGAGGACCATCACAGTCTCTGAGGACCATCACAGACTCTGAGGACCATCACAGTCTCTGAGGACCATCACAGTCTCTGAGGACCATCACAGTCTCTGAGGACCATCACAGTCTCTGAGGACCATCACAGACTCTGAGGACCATCACAGTCTCTGAGGACCATCACAGTCTCTGAGGACCATCACAGTCTCTGATGACCATCAAAGACTCTGAGGACCATCACAGTCTCTGATGACCATCACAGTCTCTGAGGACCATCACAGACTCTGAGGACCATCACAGTCTCTGAGGACCATCACAGACTCTGAGGACCATAACAGACTCTGAGGACCATCACAGTCTCTGAGGACCACATCACAGACTCTGAGGACCACATCACAGACTCTGAGGACCATCACAGACTCTGAGGACCACATCACAGACTCTGAGGACCACATCACAGACTCTGAGGACCACATCACAGACTCTGAGGACCACATCACAGACTCTGAGGACCACATCACAGACTCTGAGGACCATCACAGACTCTGAGGACCACATCACAGACTCTGCAGACCACATCACAGACTCTGAGGACCATCACAGACTCTGAGGACCACATCACAGACTCTGAGGACCATCACAGACTCTGAGGACCACATCACAGACTCTGCAGACCACATCACAGACTCTGAGGACCATCACAGACTCTGAGGACCACATCACAGACTCTGAGGACCATCACAGACTCTGAGGACCACATCACAGGCTCTGAGGACCACATCACAGGCTCTGAGGACCATCACAGTCTCTGAGGACCATCACAGACTCTGAGGACCATCACAGACTCTGAGGACCACATCACAGACTCTGAGGACCACATCACAGACTCTGAGGACCATCACAGACTCTGAGGACCACATCAAAGACTCTGAGGACCACATCACAAACTCTGAGGACCACATGACAGACTTTGAGGGCCATCACAGACTCTGAGGACCACATCACAGACTCTGAAGACCACATCACAGACTCTAAGGACCATTACAGACTCTGAGGACCATCACAGACTCTGAGGACCATCACAGACTCAGCAGACCACATCACAGACTCTGAGGACCATAACAGACTCTGAGGACCATCACAGTCTCTGAGGACCATCACAGACTCTGAGGACCATCACAGTCTCTGAGGACCATCACAGTCTCTGAGGACCATCACAGTCTCTGAGGACCATCACAGTCTCTGATGACCATCACAGTCTCTGAGGACCATCACAGACTCTGAGGACCATCACAGACTCTGAGGACCATCACAGTCTCTGAGGACCATCACAGACTCTGAGGACCATAACAGACTCTGAGGACCATCACAGTCTCTGAGGACCATCACAGACTCTGAGGACCATCACAGACTCTGAGGACCATCACAGTCTCTGAGGACCATCACAGTCTCTGAGGACCATCACAGTCTCTGATGACCATCACAGTCTCTGAGGACCATCACAGACTCTGAGGACCATAACAGACTCTGAGGACCATCACAGTCTCTGAGGACCATCACAGACTCTGAGGACCATCACAGTCTCTGAGGACCATCACAGTCTCTGATGACCATCACAGTCTCTGAGGACCATCACAGACTCTGAGGACCATCACAGTCTCTGAGGACCATCACAGTCTCTGAGGACCATCACAGTCTCTGAGGACCATCACAGACTCTGAGGACCATCACAGTCTCTGAGGACCATCACAGTCTCTGAGGACCATCACAGACTCTGAGGACCATCACAGTCTCTGAGGACCATCACAGTCTCTGAGGACCATCACAGACTCTGAGGACCATCACAGACTCTGAGGACCATCACAGTCTCTGAGGACCATCACAGTCTCTGAGGACCATCAAAGACTCTGAGGACCATCACAGTCTCTGAGGACCATCACAGTCTCTGAGGACCATCACAGTCTCTGAGGACCATCACAGACTCTGAGGACCATCACAGTCTCTGAGGACCATCACAGACTCTGAGGACCATCACAGTCTCTGAGGACCATCACAGACTCTGAGGACCATCACAGTCTCTGAGGACCATCACAGTCTCTGAGGACCATCACAGACTCTGAGGACCATCACAGTCTCTGATGACCATCACAGTCTCTGAGGACCATCACAGACTCTGAGAACCATCACAGTCTCTGAGGACCATCACAGTCTCTGAGGACCATCACAGTCTCTGAGGACCATCACAGTCTCTGATGACCATCACAGTCTCTGAGGACCATCACAGACTCTGAGGACCATCACAGTCTCTGAGGACCATCACAGACTCTGAGGACCATAACAGACTCTGAGGACCATCACAGTCTCTGAGGACCATCACAGTCTCTGAGGACCATCACAGACTCTGAGGACCATCACAGTCTCTGAGGACCATCACAGTCTCTGAGGACCATCACAGTCTCTGAGGACCATAACAGACTCTGAGGACCATCACAGTCTCTGAGGACCATCACAGACTCTGAGGACCATAACAGACTCTGAGGACCATCACAGTCTCTGAGGACCATCACAGTCTCTGAGGACCATCACAGACTCTGAGGACCATCACAGTCTCTGAGGACCATCACAGTCTCTGAGTGACTCTGACTCTGTTCTAACGTTCTTTATCAGTCCTAGTTTTCTCTGACAGTCTTGTTTCTCTGCTCAGGAGTATAAAAAGTGTGACTCTCCAGTTGTGGATCAGTTTATTGGACCTGTGATTGTGGAGGAAGACTGTTCCAGCTCTTTAGTAAACTTGTTCTGTTCCTCCAGGAGTGAACAGAGAAAATGTTCAATCCTGTCTCTATAGCACCAACAATATTACTATAGTAGACCTTCTGCATCAGTGTCCACCTGTACTACAGTGAGACTACACTTGGCTCTTTGTGGCTCTTTGATGTTTAAATTTAAAATATTTTTCCCCAGAAACATGAAAACATTGACCTCAGAAATGACCCATCAATCACCACAGTAGTCAGTTTGTTTCCCACACTGGAAACAGTAGATTTAAAAGTCAAACTTCATGGTCAACCTTTATTTTCTCTCTGTCTATTTCCAGTACCCTTATGGTAATTTTTTTAGCTCATTTTTACCACTTCTTGTAACAACTTTTCAACCATTATTGCCACTTTTATCCCATTTTTGCCATTTTTCATCAGTCTTAGCCACTTTTAACCTGCTTCTTTGCAATTTTTCGCCCATTTAGGCTGCCTTTTGCCATCAAATGCCATTTTTTCTCAAATTTTCCAACCTTTTACAGCATTTTTGCAGATTTGAGTCATTTTTCACTCATCTTTGCAGCTTTTTGACCACCTGAAACTCAATTTTTTGTGACTTTGCACCAATTTTTGACACTTTTCCCCAGTTTTTTCCACTGTATGCCCATTTTGCCCCCCTTCCCTCATTTTTTTCCACCTTTCATGTTTTATTTCCTCTTTAACACATTTTCACCACTTAGATCGAGGCTCAAAAGCATTTTTTCAACTTTGGTTGAGTTTACTGTTCTAATATCAGAGGTGTGGACTCGAGTCACATGACTTGGACTCGAGTCAGACTCCATTCACAATTTTGATAACTTTGGACTTGACAATATCATCAAAGACTTGCACCTCGATGTGGACTTTAACGTCAATGACTCGGGACTTGACTTGGACTTTAGTGTGATGACTTGAAAATACTTGAGATTTTCAGTCGGTTAAATGGGCCCCCATTCAAAGAATTCAACTAACGCACAGGTGTCAAACTCAAGGCCCGGGGGCCAAATCTGGCCCATGGAACAATTATATCCGGCCTGTGGGATCAGATCATATTAGTATTCTAACTGGCCCACCAGTCTGAGGTCGGCACATTTCCTCCAGTATAAAAATGTAAACTTCAACTTGATTATTTAAAATATCCTTGTTAAGACATAAAAAGCTGAAAAAGTCAAGAGTACGAAAGATTTCTTAAAAAGTTAAGAATGTGAGGAATGAAATTAATTTGTGTTTTATTTCACATTTTCAATTTTGCATCTCAAGATTACGACTCAAACATATAATTTTGACTTTTCATCTCATACTTTGACCTTTTCAACTCATAATCTGGACTTTATATGTCACATTTCTATCTTTAAGATTCCCAATTTTAAACTTTAAGTTATATTTGGACATTTTCAACTCCTTATCTTGGCTTTTTTATCCCATATTTTGACTTTTAAAAGCATGATTTAATTTTATATTTAATATTTTGACATTTTAAATGACTAATTGTTATTTTTTATATCATATTTTGACCTTTTACACTTCCAATTTTGCATTTAAGTCATAGTTTTAACTTTTTAAGTCATCATTTTGAATTCTAGCTCATATTGTGACATTTTCAACTCCTAAATTTTGGCTTTTTAATCCCATATTTTCAACTATCAGACTCACAATTTAAAATCTTAAGTCATTTTGGACTCTTAAACTCAAGATTTCAAATTTGATCTCATATTTTAAAAAACATATATTTTTAATGTTGTGTCCTGATCTTTTGGACCAATAAATTGGAATTTTTATCTCAGATTTGAGCATTTAAACTTATCATTTTTACTTTTTTGAATTTTCAAATGATTTATCACCAATCAGGTTTAGGAACACACAGCGAGGGCGTGGCCTACATTTCAGTGAGCGCCAGACTGCTGCAGAGAGGCAGTCATTAACATGCTACCGAGGATAATTTCATTAGCATTCACAAATCACCAGGTCAGAAACAAAAACCTGCAGCAGGAGAATAACAGGAGAAGCGACAGCGTGGAGATTTGTTCATCACCTGGAGTTACAGACGGAGCGCAGAGCTGGGCTGATACCTGTTCTGAGGTAGTGCTGTGGCTAACTTTAGCTTAGCATCCGTTTTATGCTACAGTACATGTTCACTGTAAAATCTCTGAAACTGTGACACTGGAGCTAAGCTAGCTGAAGTCAGCTGGAAAGTTAAGGTGAGGTGAGCGTGTTTCTGAACAATCTAATGTACTTTTATGGATTTATCCCTCTGGTACCAAAAGTGCACTTAGTTGATATTAAAAAACAACAACTTTGTCCCCCTCACAATTAATATGATCATGTTTTGTAGTTTTTGTTCATTTTTGCACAATTTTCAAAATTCTGTCCCGGCCACAGCAACCAGCCCAACATAAATAAACCTTTTTTATAGCGTTAATATCCCTGCTGTCTTTAGATCCATGCACCATTAAAGCATGAATCATGCATCTTCTGGTTTCTGGGCTTCATTTGAGAGTTGGGGCTTTACATTTGCACCTGGACCAAAATCCA
Organism: Cheilinus undulatus; assembly: GCF_018320785.1. Taxonomy (NCBI): domain Eukaryota; kingdom Metazoa; phylum Chordata; class Actinopteri; order Labriformes; family Labridae; genus Cheilinus; species Cheilinus undulatus. The sequence goes on from NC_054865.1 coordinate 437,136, forward strand.
TGTTTTCTCCACCAGATTTCAGTGTTATACTGCCCTCTGCTCCCCTTCTCTCTCACTCTCTGAGGTTTTGTTTCAGTGCAGATCAGTGTGTGAGTCTGTGAGTGTGTCTGTGCAATCATCAGAAAATAAGTTCTCTCATTTTCATGTAGTAACCTGCAAAAAAAATCATGTTTTGTGTGTTTTGCATCTAAAAATGCAGTGACATCATCAATGAAACATGGCATTTAAAGGGTTAAAAAATGAAAATGAATGAGTATTTGACATTTATGGTTAGGGCTGACTCTAAATGAGAAAAATATTAAATGTATAATATTTATAACATGATTTAAAGGTGTGCATTTTTTGCACAGAAGGGTGAAAAACGTGAGTATTTTAGAAAAACTGACCTCACAGAAACACTAATAATGCATTTTAACCAATGATGCTGCTGATCAATGACATATGCCAGGCTGCAGTCAGCCATGAATACGTTATTCACTTTCAGTGTAGTATCTGCAGAATAATCAATTTGTGTGTTTTCATCAAAAATTGTTTGTTTACATTACAAACATGGCAATTAAAGGGTTAAAAGATATGACAGTTATTGAGCATTTGGTATTTTTGTTAATGGCACAAGGTGATAAAACAAGTACAAAATTAAACGATTAAAAATAAACTCATAGAACTGTTTTATTTACAGTAATAACTCCCCTGTGCATTTCTGCACACTAGGAGGAAAATGAGGCAGTAATCTGTAGGACACCAGAGGGTTAAAGAGGGGTATTTCCCTTTTCTGATTTTTTTTTTGGGGGGACTTTCTTTTTATTTTGCATTTGTATAAATAAAACACTGGAGATGCTTTCAAACATACACTTATCAGTCCTTCCATCCTTACATGACATTACTCTTTTTTTTACACAGGTTCCACTGAGTTGTCCTTAAATCAGTCCTAGGTAGAGGTCCAAATACCTCAACACCTGTTACATATACATAGACCTAAACTTAACTACAACTACTACAACCAGCTATATGGTTGGGAGGGCTTACATAACTCAAGTCTATTCAGTTACTACCAAAACAGTATTTTTCCAAAAATGTAAAAATATTTTAATACATTCCCACCTGTTCTGAAAAATAAAAGTTGTTTTGAACTGAACAAGCGTATTCAAATAAAGTATAAATTAATACACAATGAAAGAGAAAAAAAGAAAAAAAATGGATAAATAAAAATAAAAATAGATAAATAAAAATAAAAATAGAGGCGACTAGAGTCCAGGCATTGCCTGAATTACTGGAGACCATTTTTCAATGAATCTCTCTGATTTCAGCTGAAGCCTTGCTGTATTTTTTTCCATAATCAGAACATTCCTTAGCCTTTCTCTCCATTCTGTTATGCTGGGAGGCTGTGGCTTCAGCCAGGATGCTGTTATTGTTTTCTTTCCGATTAAAAGCAAAATTCTCAACAAATAGATCAGATCTTTATTGATAGAGTCTTCTGGAGCTATACCCAGCGTGACAAGTGAAGGATCCATTATAAAAGTAATACCCAGAATCTGTCCAATTTCATTTTGAATATTTTTCCAAAAACCTAAAATTCTGGGACAGTCCCAGAATGTGTGTGTAAAATCCCCGACCTGACCACAGCCTCTCCAGCACAGATCAGATGTACTGCTGTATCTTGAAGTAATGAATGGAGTGTTAAAGTAACGCATTTTTATTTTCCAGTCAAACTCCCTCCACAATGGACTGCTGGTTAATTTATGTCCCTCTCTAAAAGAGTCTTCCCACCTTTCATCCGTTATGATAATGTTTGCCTCTAATTCCCATTTCTCTTTGAACCTTCAGTTTTTGTCTTCAGATTCATTTTGTAATGCTTTATAAATCCTTGAAATAACACCTTTTTTTGTTTCAGTTTCTGTAAATGCCATAAACACTTCTTCTAGTTTAGATGGTGTTTTACAAATATTACCTCATTCTTCATGTTTCTGAAGATAACTTCTTAGTTGTAAAAATTTGTAAAAATCTTGTGTTGGTAAATTAAATTCCCTTCTGAGCTGTTCAAATGACTTCATGGTTTGTCCCGTGAATACCTGCGTGATATATATTAATCCCCTTTCTGCCCACTTATGGTATCCCACATCCACTGTGGAGGGTATAAAAACTGGCTTTACTGCTAGTTTAGTAATTCTACATATGGAGTTTGATAGTCTTCATTTCTTCTGAACTATGGACCAAATCTTCTTAGTATTCCTGATGCATTCATTTGTAATCTTCATTCCTTTAGTATTTTTTCATTTAAGAATGGAAGAGTTTCCAGAGGTATCTTTTTCTCTATTTCTACCCATATAGACTCAGTATCATTAGTTATCCACATTACTACTGCTCTGAGTTGAGCTGCCCAGTAGTTTTTTAGTTGGGTAGATTCAACCCCCCCTTCTCTCTAGAACAATGAAGAATATTGTATTTAATTTGTGCTCTTTTATTTCCCCATATGAATTTTGATATAGTTTTGTCTAATGTTTTAAAGATATAGTTTGGTACTCTAACAGGCAGCGATTGAAATAGGAATAACAATCGAGGTAGTATATTCATTCTCACTGCTTCAGTTCTCCCTATCAGTGGTAAAATATCCCATCTAGCTATATCTTTACAAAATTCATTGATTAATTTACCATAATTTGCTTCAAGAAGCTGTGAAAAAAATGGAGTAATGATGATACCTAAGTATCTAAATCCATTATTACACCATTTAAATTTGACTCTTTCCTCTAATTCTGTTGGGTTTGTTCCTGAAAGCATCATAGCTACAGATTTGGATTTGTTAACTAAATACCCTGATATTTCTCCATATTCAGCAGGGTTATTCAGAAGTGCTGGAATGGATGATATCGGTTTGCTTATATACATGAGTATATCATCCACAAACAGAGAAAGCGTGTGTTCTGTTCCTCCCTCATCTGTGATTCCTTCAATTTTTTTATTAATTCTTATTGACTCTGCCAATGGCTCAATACTGATAGCAAATAACAATGGACTACGACAATCTCCCTGTCTGACGCCTCTTTTTAAGGGGAAGAATTCCCAGCAACACCCATTTACTCTGATCCTTGATTTGGGATTATTATACACTATTTTTACTCAGTCTACAAATGTATTATTAAACCCAAATTTTTTCAATGTATCATACAGGAAACACCACTTCACTCTGTCAAACGCCTTTTGTGCATCTAGACTGAGCAGCATGGTGTCCTCTGTGCTGCTCTTAGTAGTACATGATATGAGATTTAGTGTTCTTCGAATATTGTCAGCCCCCTGCCTCCCAGGAGTGAATCCTGTTTGATCAGGTTTGATTATTTTTTTAATATATTTCTGTATTCTCTGTGCTAAAATGCTTGTCAGTGTCTTTAGATCAGTGCACAGAAGGCTAACAGGTCTATAGTTATCACACCACCTTGGATCCTTCCCTTCTTTATGTAATACTGAAATGATGGCTTCTGGTTAGGCTTAGGGGTTACTGGTGGATTCCCTGAGGATAAAGCATAGTTGAAAACTTTAAATAGTACTGGCACAATTTCTTCCCTGAAACATCCTTTTCTGATTTTTAACATAAATATAAAGTCACACTAGCTGTGGTTACATGAGCCTTTCTTTCACCTTCAGATTAAATTCATTGGGATCAGAGGTGAAAACGTCTCTGCACACATCCGGTCCCATTCAGATACGCGTGCTCAGGCATCTCAGTCTGATCTGAACACTGATGTTCAGATGTGCCTCATGTCCCACCGGTTAAATCTACCGACAATATGCCGTAGAAGAAGAAGTTCTTCTTCTGCACCTGGAAACAAACCGTCTGACTTACACTAGCCATCCCCAAATGAGGCCAGCGGGCCAGGTCCGGTGCCAGGGGTCATCTGGCCCGTGAGACATTTGGGGAAAAAGATGGAGATTTTTAATATTAATTTACAATATTTATGTATTTCAAATACAAATTTCCACTCACCTATCACCATCTATCTATAATTATAGCAAGGAAAGGTTGTAATAGGATGCAATAAATGATTTAAATAGCCTATGGTACAGCGAACTCTCTTTAGAGCAGGAGGAACATCAGAAAAGGACGAACACCAGCTCATCCTCTCAGCTCTGCTAACATGCTGTCAAAAACAGGCTGATACACACTGCAGGATTTTTAAGACTGAAGGAGGTTAATTTATTTTGTCTACTTTTTATGTTTTTTTTTTTACTCTTTTTTTAATTTTTTTAAGATGAAGAATCGAACCACCGTGCACTGCTGCACCTCACTCTCCCATAAAGTCAGTCCTGTCTGCACCTCTGACTCGTTTTCTGGATCTCAGGCCTGAACAAGTATCAGAGCCAGAGGTTTTTACCTCTTAAAGCAAACTTCTATCTATGGGGGATTAAAAGAGACACGCTCCCTGTGTAATAGTCCGCCACAAACGCAGACATCCTATCTCTCTTTGGTGAGTGGTTCAGTCTAATGTCAGCCTGATTTAACCCCTTGTTATAAAAATCTGTAATGCCAAACTAATACCAACTACATTTATTTACATACGATTTAATTTTATTTCAACAAGAAGTGCAATTATGGTCTCGATCACTCACGTTAAATGGACATGGTTTATAAATCCTGTGATGTATTTAACTCCTGGTCTCATCAAAAGGTAAAAAATCCTCTCATAACTGTAAAACAAATTCTTTATAACTACAAATGTAATCCTAATCCGTACACAGGCTGTCCTATGACTTGGTGCAGCGCTGGAAGGCATCCAAAATTAGACATGGAGATGGGTCGGTTCATATACATGCAGGGGTGTAAGGGGGTTCTGGTAGAACGGATATGCAGAAGAACCACTGTGGGGCTAGGATGGGCCTTAAAGTCCAGTTTTCACTCAGTAGGTGGGGGGTGTAGCTCTGTGAGCAGGACGGGAGCGCAGCAGTCCAGGCTAAACCTCTGCAGGACCCTCCTCTCTCTCTGGACTCTGTGCACTGATCCCAGGTCAGGTGAAACAATCTCGGGTCAGATCAGATATTGTGGCTGTTTTAAAGCCATAAACAGTCGTGATGAATCTAAATTTACAATGAATATTCCAGTCCTGTAGCTTTAGCATCAGTGGGTCCTAAAAATGTTTAAAAATGTGATACAAGGACAGCACATTTATGCTTGTCCTGTTTAGATCATATCTTTGAACATCCAAGACATTTTTATGGAGTCATGGGTGGAAAAAAAATCCAGTGTCTGGCCCTCGGCTTTCTGACCTTGAAATATTTTGGACTAAAAGTAAGGAGGCCTGCTTTACACCTTCAGGTCACTCGCTCTTTTTTCCAACTCATCCTTGTGTGAAAATGTTGGTTTGTATAATCACTCCTGTCTGTACTTTATCTTTATTTCTGCTTTATTAAACTCAGATAGAGCGTTATGGTGTGCTGCAGACAGTTCTGATGGTTCTGGATCGTCCCCTGTTAAAGCAGCTCAGTGGTTCATACTGCTGCAGTCCAGTCAGAGGGGAGAATAACCGAGCGTGTCACGTGGAGCAGACATGTGCAGTAGGACAAAAACGCCCCAGACAGGAGAGGTGATCAGATCGAGAGTTTCCATGGACGTGGATCCAAATGAGGATGGACATAAACCACCCCTCTAGTTCTGAATGAAATCCCATTCTGAATGCGCCGGATCGGAAGATTTCATTCCGAATGGAGTGTGAATATGAAGCATTTTTATTCTGATCAGGCATTTATTCTGATTACAAGTGGTCCATGGAAACATGCCTAAGGTTGGGTGTCCATACTCCACGTCTGCAAATTTTCAAACCGTGAGATAAACGTATGCGGCGGTAATCTTGGAATTAGCGTGTAAACTGATGAAAACGGGGGTAAAGAAACAGCAGCGAAAACAAAGCGTTTCTTTACCCCCGTTTGCATTACGCCAGGACGCCAGAGTTCTTTGAGCTGTAAACATGTGAAGCTACTACGGGGGTATCAGAGAGATGGTGTTACCCACTCTTTAAGCGCCACAGATCTACAAGTCTACATCAGACCTAGTCTAGTCTTCATCAGGGACTGAAGGGAATCAGTGTAATCATCATTGACCTGATGTAAAGGTTCTTTAGAACAGGGGTTCTCAATGTTGGGGTCAGGACCCCCATGGGGGTCAAGAGACACTGAGAGGGGGTTCCAAGATGCCCTAAATAAACTAAGAATATTTTTAAAATTAAACAGTTGCCACTTTACACCAATTTTGCAATTTAAACTAGGGATGTCCTGATCCCGAACACATGTATCGGATCGGGGCCGATCCTAAGCATTTTTAATTGATCGGTGATCAGCAATTTGATCTGATCAGCCCAGCTGATCATTTGCCGTCAGTTGCCGTAAATGGAGCATAATTTACGACAGGCCGTAAACGCGCCAGTAACAAAAGAGCAGCGGTAGCATGCTAGCTTTCATGTGGTGAAATGTCAGCGGTGTGGAAAAACTTCAAACCTGAGAGCGAAAACAATCCAACGACCACATGCAGCGTCTGTAACACGCCCGTTTCACGGGTGGCAGCAGCAGAGCTGCATTTAAAACTACAAACATGATCCGTCATCTCCCATCAAAGCATGCAGCGTAAAACGGAGATTTTACAAGAGCAACAGGCAGCTTCACTGAAGATACACACTCTGCACTTTAAGAGAACAGACAAGTACCCTCGAGGGAGCGATAAGGCAGAAAAGATAACAGAAAAAGTGGTCGAATTCATCACTGTGGTCAACCAGCCCGTCCCCGTGGTGGAGCATTTGGACCCACGCCATGCCCCGCCGTCTCGACCCTACAGTACTGACACTGCTTTACTGCTTTACCGGAGCTGTACAGCAGAGTAGACAGCACACTAGAGAAACTTCACTGCCGTTAGCTCCACTACAGACATTTACAGCTCTGATGTTTGCTCCATGTCACCGCTGAGTCTGAGGAGTAAAAGTGAGGGGAGGGGAGTGATGGAGCAGCTCTGGTTGCACTTTAGAAACTGCACTGTAATAACAAGAGTGTATTTGGGTTTGATTCCAGTGTTAATGTTTTGGTTTACATCTCAGATTAAGCTGCTACATTTGAATAAGATTGTTGTTTTGAATCTGTGTGATTCAGACGTTTTTTCGGTCCTATTAAAGTTAAACTGTGTGCCGCCTTTAATATAAAGTCAGTTAGTTTAAATGCTAAAAAGTTAAAAAGTATTAAAAGCTAAATATTTACACAAGTTCATGTTTATGGGCTGCCATCTAGTGGTCATTGTCATTTAGGTTTCAGGTGTCAGTGAAGTTTCACTTGTAGTCAGACATGCTGAAATGAAGCAGGCAGGCAGCACACAGAGAGAGCATGGTCTTGTGTTGCTGAATGGTTTACTGGTACGCTTTCGCCTTGGAGACCATTTGTCTTTTTACAAAAGAAAACAAAACAATAAGAAAATTGTATAAAGGAACACTTCAGTAAAGCCAAGAAAAGTCAAGCCTTGTGTTTCATTGGAGGCCTTTAAAGTGTTATCTGACTGTCTAACTCTGTACATGGATATGTGCAGACAGGGCAGTACAAACCGTTTACACCACTATAAAGTGGAGTTGGGAAGTTTTTAATTCATTTTTTTAGTTCAGTTTTTTTGTTGTGACTAATAGAGTCAAGTTAACTTCTAAGTGGTATTATAATATTGAAAATTCATTGATTGAATTCATCCGTTATTGTGACTGTTGACTCTGTTCCACCACCTCTAAGTGAATCTGAGGTTACTTGAGTTCACTTTTTGTCTGCTCAGGTCATTCAGCTGACCCCTTTAAGTGGATTGTGATTGTCTGATTGAATACTAAACACTAAGTGAATATGTACATGTGTTTTTGACAGATAATTAAAGTGAAACAGCCATTACACCATTCTGAGCAGAAATGTGATTTTATGTTTTTTGCTACATTGGCTGTACTGAGTTAAATGGAATAAGTCTGAGATATCTAGTGGTAACAATTGAAACTCTAATCTAGGTCATTATGAGTATCGGATCGGGACTCGGTATCGGCCGATATTCAAAATTAAAAGATCAGATCGGGATTGGAGGCCAAAAATGCTGATCGGGATAACCCTAATTTAAACACATTTTTGCTACTTAAAAACCATTTTTTCCCATTTAAAACCCTTTTCAACACTTTATTTCTGCTTGTTTTTGCCACTTTACGCTTATTGTTGCCTCTGTTGACCCATTATTGCCTCTATTCACCATTTTCTTTACGCCCATTTCAACCACATTTATGTGATATGCTCACTTTTGCCTGTTTAATGCAATTCTGCCAATTTCTGTCCATTTTTCTGTCTTAGTTAACCCTCTTTGTTAGTTTATATCACATTTTTCATGCCATTTTTGCCAGTTTTAAGTCATTTCAGCCTTTTTAAATTACCCTTACCACTATCTATGCCTGTTTTTGCAGCTTTCTCCAATTTTGGCCACTTGTTCCTTATTTCCTGCCAATTTAATCAAATTTTTTTCATTTCTAATCAATTTCTGCTACTTTTAAAATCCAATTTCACCATCTTTTCCACCATTTTTGCCATTATTAACCTATTCTAACCATTTTTTTTATCCCATTGTATTTCTGTTTTTAACAAAAAGGAATTTTAACCCATTTTTAAGAAGTCTATCTACCAATCAAACAAAAAACATACTTGTTTCTTTGGTAAAAGTGGTTATTTTTCAGGGTAAACTCTCCCCTTTACCCCCCCCCCCCCATGGGCGGCCTTTTCTCCACATGACTATTCTTGAATGTTCATGGCTGTGTTCAACCACCCTCAGGTACAGTGGGGGTCCCCGATAGCTTGCACCTTTATTTCTGGGTTCCTTGGCTGAAAAGGTTGAGAACCCCTGGTTTAGAAAGACGTCTCTGTCCGCCTCAATCATGGAGGGAGAAAAACCTGAACCTGGATCTGAAAGGCTGAGTGTGGAGTGTGTGCATCTTTAAACTCTGCTGTGGGCTGATAACTGTGCTGATGTTCATCTCTCCCTCTCTCTGTCAACACAGAGGCCGTCTCACTGAGCGGTCTCACTGAGGATAGCACTAATTCCTGATGCCGGTTTCATGGAGATAGTGAGCACGCTCAGATCCATGTCTGCTGACTGAATGTAGCTCTCTGATTTATCTCCTCAACACCTGTCTCTGTAAAGGTGTGTAAACAACGCCTCCAACCCTGGGACCCTCTCTGTTTCCCTCTACAGACATCAGTCTGACAGACACAGACACAGACCCTCTCTGTTTCCCTCTACAGACATCAGTCTGACAGATACAGACACAGACCCTCTCTGTTTCCCTCTATAGACATCAGTCCGACAGACACAGACCGTCTCTGTTTGCCTCTATAGACATCAGTCTGACAGACACAGACACAGACCCTCTCTGTTTCCCTCTATAGACATCAGTCTGACAGACACAGACACAGACCCTCTCTGTTTCCCTCTATAGACATCAGTCTGACAGATACAGACCCTCTCTGTTTCCCTCTATAGACATCAGTCTGACAGACACAGACACAGACCCTCTCTGTTTCCCTCTATAGACATCAGTCTGACAGATACAGACCCTCTCTGTTTCCCTCTATAGACATCAGTCTGACAGATACAGACCCTCTCTGTTTCCCTCTATAGACATCAGTCCGACAGACACAGACCGTCTCTGTTTGCCTCTATAGACATCAGTCTGACAGACACAGACACAGACCCTCTCTGTTTCCCTCTATAGACATCAGTCTGACAGACACAGACACAGACCCTCTCTGTTTCCCTCTACAGACATCAGTCTGACAGACACAGACACAGACTGCTAGCTTACATACGTATAAACAGAGGTCAAATGAAAATAATAGAATATATATTCATTATTCATAATTTATCTTGAAACATTTGTGGCATCAGTCTCTTTAGTTTGCAGCTCTATACAGAAAATGAATGGTTATTTTTGTGTTGTTCAACAGAAATTTCCTACGTCCTAAACACATCACAGCTGCGCTCACTCTCTCTATACCTATGTATATATATATATATATATATATATATATATATATATGTATATATATATATATATATTTAAGGATTAGTCTCCTGGTTTTTTGACCCAATCATTGGTTAATCCAAATCAGCCACTCCCTGCAGACACATAAATAAGCATTAATATATTAAAAATTATCCTTCTTATGACTATTAATAGTTTTGTCATCAGTCCACCACTGTTTCCTATTTTTATTATTATAATTATCATTTTATTATTTGCATAATTCTGAGCATTGTTACTATTATAACAATTACTCTTATCAGTCCAGCACTGCTCATTATTATTATTTTATTTTATTTTATTTCATTTCATTTTATTTACATTTGTTTTATCTAATTTTATTTAATTTCATTTTTTTTTATTTTTTTTTATTTTGTATTTCATTAAATTAAATTAAATTTAATTGTATTTCATTTTACTTTATTTTATTTTATTTCATTCTATTTGATATTTTATTTCATTCCATTTCATTTTATTTTATTCTATTGTATTTTGTATTTTTTTGTGTATTATTTTATTTTATTTCATTTCATTTCATTTCATTTCACTTTATTCTATTTTATTTTATTTTATTGTATTTTATTTTATGTTATTTTGTTTTATTAATGATATTTCCTGAGGTCTCCACAGCTCCTCATTACCTTTTAAAGCTCAGAGACAGCTCAGTGAATGGGTCAGAAGATATCTAACAGTGACCTTTTTACTCTTATTTAATGTTTCCATCTGAACAAATTCCTTTTTCTTTGGTTCAGTTCAGGAGAAAATCTCTGGTCTGCCTTTCAAAATAAAAGCAGGTCAGCATCCAAACAGGAAGTCAGTTCCCCATTATTAAAGGCAGGAGAAAAATCCAAAACTAGACAGAAACAGTGAAATGAAAAAGCATGTAATCTCTGAGTGCAGCAGGAAGGATGTGATTGGTTGGGACTGACTAGAAATTCAGAGACTATTGTAACTCCAGTTAGAATCTATCCTGTCAAAATGTGGAGAAGCAGATTCATCAGAAGATAATCATAGGTTTATTTTTATTTTGACTGCAGTGATTGAATAATTCTGTTGACATGTGAAATCAGAGTGTGGATCAGAAGTTGAATGTTTTATTTCATTTAGAGGCTCCAGTCATCCTAAGGAGCTGCTTTTTGGTCTGTGGGAGGAAGCCGGAGCACCCGGAGAGAACCCACGCTACACTGGGAGAACACGCTAACTCCACACAGAAAGGCTCCTGTCAAACAGGGATTTGAACCAGAAACCCTCCTGTAGTGAGTCCAACCACTCCTCCACCGTGCAGCCCTTCTTTTCTTTACAGCCAGATTTAAGGAGAGCCCAGAGGAGGCTGCAGGGGTTGGAGGTCTCTGAATCTCTCCTAAAAAAAAACCCAGGAACCTTTTCCCCGAAGACTTCTTCTCCTTCCTGTCCATCTCCTCCATCATGGCCTCCAGTTTCTCCAGCCTCTCCCTCAGACGCTCAGACGTCCCAGCTTTTTCTTCCTCCACCTCTGGAGTCTGTTTCATGACACTGACAGACTCCAGAAGAGAGGCTTTCTCCTGCCGCTCTTTCTCCAGCTTCTTCTCAGCCTCCTTCAGGGATGCCTTCAGGCTGCAGCTCTCCTCCAGGAGGTGACGTCTGTCCTCCTCCCACTGGCGTCTCTGATCAGCCAGGATCCTCTTGGTCTCTGCCAGCTCCTCCTGGATCCTGGAGGTCCTTTGATTTTGTCCTTCCAGGAGTCCCAGTCTCTCCTCCTCCCAAAGCTGGATCTGTCTCCCCTGATCTTCTCTGGACCGGCTCAGAGCCATCTTTATCTTCCTGGTTTCCTCCATGTGCTCCACCAGGAGATGGGATTGCTCCTCTTCCCACTGGTGTTTGAGGATCTCGATGGTCTCGTGAGCCTGGTCCTGATCTCTCTTGCTTTTTTGTCCCTCTTTTAACTGAGTCAGGAGGAACTGGTGTTTCTCTCGTTCCCACTGACATTTCTGCCTGAAGAGGCTTTCTTTGGCCTCCCTCAGAGCCTCCTCCATCTGTCCAGTCCTCTCCTGGTGTTCCTGGAGGAGACCGGACCGTTGGCCCTTCAATTGCTGTGTCTGCCTCTTCAGATCTTCTCTGGTCCTGGTCAGAGCAGCCTCCATGCCTCCCTCTCTCTCCCTCCCTCCCTCTCTCTCCCTCCCTCTCCCTCCCTCTCTCTCTCTGTCCCTCTTTCTCTCTCTCTCTCTCCCTCCCTCTCTCTCCCTCCCACTCTCTCTCTCTCTCTCTCTCTCCCTCCCTCTCTCTCTCTCTCTCTCTCTCTCTCTCTCCCTCCCTCCCTCTCTCTCTCTGTCCTTCTTTCTCTCTCTCTCTCCCTCCCTCTCTCTCTCTCTCTCTGTCCCTCTCTCTCTCTCGCCTCTCTCTCTTTCTCACTCCCTCTCTCCCTCCTCTCTCTCTCTCTCTCTCGCCCTCCCTCTCTCTCCCTCCCCCTCTCTCTCTCTCTGTCTCCCTCCCACTCTCCCTCCCTCTCTCTCTCTCTCTCTCCCTCCCGCTCTCTCTCCCTCCCTCCCTCTCTCTCTCTCTCTCTCCCTCCCTCTCTCTCCCCCTCCCTCCCTTTCTCTCTCTCTCTTTCTCCCTCCCTCCTCTCTCACCCCTCCTCTCTCTCTCTCTCTCTCTCTCTCACCTCTCCTCTCTCTCTCTCTCTCTCTCTCTCTCACCCCTCCTCCCTCCCTCTCTCTCTTTCTTTCTCACTCCTCCTCTCTCTCTCTCTCTCTCTCTCCCCTCCTCTCTCTCTCTCTCTCTCTCTCTCTCCCCTCTCTCTCTCTCTCTCTCTCTCCCCTCCTCTCTCTCGCTCTCTCTGTCTCTCTCCCCAGATCCTCTCTCTCTCTCTCTCTCTCCCCCTCTCACTCCCTCTCTCCCTCCCTCTCTCTCCCTCTCTCTCTCTCCCTCCGTCTCTCTTGCCTCTCTTCCAGCTGAGCATCCATGAACATCAGCACTGTCGTTCTGCTCAGCATTGGCTCGCATGCCAGTGAGGATCTCTCCTTTTCTCCGTCATGGTCTCTCCATCCAGCGGTTCCTCTCCAGCTGTGTGCCCCCATCGTCTCGTCTCCTCATCGATGTTTGCAGCAGTCTGACGGTACGCTGCATTCCAAACAGGTTTCCTCTCCCTCTCTCAGACAGATGCTGCCCCTGTTTCTGCTCCTTCCACTGGAAAGAAGTCTGTGACACAGTTCTTCAGCCTCTGGGCTCTAATGAGCTTATGGATGGATGTTTCAGGTTCCACTTTTTTAAGCCCACCTTGAATCATATAAATCTGTATGTGACTGTGGCAGCAGGAGAAGATGAGCCTCACTGGGATGAACTGGTGGAGAGATTCTTGTCTGGTTTTTTATCCTGAATCTCAGATTTTAAAGATGCTAAGGATTTCATTTGACGGTTTTGTTCAGTAACACTATTGACTCTGCTGGTTTTTGGACTTTCTGTGGTTCCTCTCTGCCGTCTCACAGATTCGGTTCATATGAATGCTCAGGGGGGACTGAAGATGGGATCCTAACCAGGATGGAGTTCGTGGATGTTTTCACCCCCGTTTTGGCCACCATGCCGGCCACCTCTCCTCCAAACTCCTCTCTGGAGAACCAGAACTCCTCCTCCAGCCCCAGGTCTCCTCCTCCTCTGCCGCACTCCCAGGTGGCATCTGTGTTCATCGTGCTGGTCGTCGCCATGATCATCCTGGGGACACTGGTGGGGAACGTGCTGGTGGTGGTGGCCGTGTTTACCAGTCGAGCCCTCAGGGCGCCTCAGAACCTCTTCCTGGTGTCTTTGGCTTCAGCAGACATACTGGTGGCCACGCTGGTCATCCCCTTCTCTTTAGCCAATGAGGTGAGCACGCCAGGTCACACGGCAGGATCAGTCCTTAAATGAGGTGCATAGAAAGTCTGGGGTAAAAACCAGATCTATGTTAGGGGAAACAGGCATCTTAGACAGGGCACCGTCTCTGAGAATAAGAGTGTCGTTGCACAAAACACAGAGACAGCTGTCAGAGAGGTTCATTAACACCATGGTTAACGATTCATTAATGCCGTGGTTAACGGTTCATTAACGCTGTGGTTAACGGTTCATTAATGCTGTGGTTAACGATTCATTAATGCCGTGGTTAATGGTTCATTAACGCTGTGGTGAACAGTTCATTAACGCTGTGGTGAACGGTTCATTAACGCTGTGGTTAACGGTTCATTAATGCTGTGGTTAACGATTCATTAATGCCGTGGTGAATGGTTCATTAACGCCATGGTTAACGATTCATTAACGCCGTGGTTAACGGTTCATTAACGCTGTGGTTAAAGGTTCATTAACGCCCTGGTAACGGTTCATTAACACTGTGGTTAAAGGTTCATTAACGCCCTGCTTAACGGTTCATTAACACTGTGGTTAAAGGTTCATTATTGCCCTGGTTAACGATTCATTAACGCCAAGGTTAACGGTTCCTTAACACTGTGGTTAAAGGTTCATTAACGCCCTGGTTAAGGTTCATTAACGCTGTGGTGAACGATTCATTAACGCCCTGGTAAACGGTTCGTTAATGCTGTGGTTAAAGATTCATTAACACCATGGCTAACAGTTCATTGATGCTGTGGTTAACAGTTCATTCATGCTGTGGTTAAAGATTCATTAACACCATGGCTAACAGTTCATTGATGCTGTGGTAAACAGTTCATTCACGCCGTGGTTAAAGGTTCATTAATGCCATGGTTTAGGGTTCATTAACACCATGGTTAACGATTCATTAACGCCGTGGTTAACGGTTCATTAACGCTGTGGTTAAAGGTTCATTAACGCCCTGGTAACGGTTCATTAACACTGTGGTTAAAGGTTCATTAACGCCCTGCTTAACGGTTCATTAACACTGTGGTTAAAGGTTCATTATTGCCCTGGTTAACGATTCATTAACGCCAAGGTTAACGGTTCCTTAACACTGTGGTTAAAGGTTCATTAACGCCCTGGTTAAGGTTCATTAACGCTGTGGTGAACGATTCATTAACGCTCTGGTAAACGGTTCATTAATGCTGTGGTTAAAGATTCATTAATGCCGTGGTTTAGGGTTCATTAACGTCATGGTTAACGGTTCATTAATGCTGTGGTTAACAGTTCATTAACGTTGTGGTTAAAGATTCATTAACACCATGGCTAACAGTTCATTGATGCTGTGGTTAACAGTTAATTAATGCCATGGTTAAAGATTAATTCACGCTGTGGTTAACAGATCATTAACACCATGGTTAAAGATTTATTTATGCCATGGTTAAAGGTTCATTGACACTGTGGTTAAAGATTCATTAACGCCGTTGTTAACTGTTCATTAACACTGTGGTTAAAGATTCATTAACACTGTGGTTAAAGATTCATTAACACTGTGGTTAAAGATTCATTAACGCTGTGGTTAAAGATTCATTAACACTGTGGTTAAAGATTCATTAACGCTGTGGTTAAAGATTCATTAACACTGTGGTTAAAGATTCATTAACACTGTGGTTAAAGATTCATTAACACTGTGGTTGAAAATTCATTAACACTGTGGTTAAAGATTCATTAACGCTGTGGTTAAAGATTCATTAACACTGTGGTTAAAGATTCATTAACACTGTGGTTAAAGATTCATTAACACTGTGGTTAGAACTTCATTAACACTGTGGTTAAAGATTCATTGACACTGTGGTTAAAGATTCATTAACACTGTGGTTAAAGATTCATTAACACTGTGGTTAAAGATTCATTAACACTGTGGTTAAAGATTCATTAACGCTGTGGTTAAAGATTCATTAACGCTGTGGTTAAAGATTCATTAACACTGTGGTTAAAGATTCATTAACACTGTGGTTAAAGATTCATTAACACTGTGGTTAAAACTTCATTAACACTGTGGTTAAAGATTCATTAACACTGCTGTTAAAACTTCATTAACACTTTGGTTAAAGATTCATTAACACTGTGGTTAAAACTTCATTAACACTGTCGTTAAAGATTCATTAACACTGTGGTTAAAGATTCATTAACACTGTGGTTAAAGATTCATTAACACTGTGGTTAAAACTTCATTAACACTGTGGTTAAAGATTCATTAACGCTGTGGTTAAAGATTCATTAACGCTGTGGTTAAAGATTCATTAATGCTGTGGTTAAAGATTCATTAACACTGTGGTTAAAACTTCATCAACACTGTGGTTAAAGATTCGTTAACACTGTGGTTAAAACTTCATTAACACTGTGGTTAAAGATTCATTAACGCTGTGGTTAAAGATTCATTAACACTGTGGTTAAAGATTCATTAACGCCGTGGTTAACGGTTCATTAACACTGTGGTTAAAGGTTCATTATTGCCCTGGTTAACGATTCATTAACGCCAAGGTTAACGGTTCCTTAACACTGTGGTTAAAGGTTCATTAACGCCCTGGTTAAGGTTCATTAACGCTGTGGTGAACGATTCATTAACGCCCTGGTAAACGGTTCGTTAATGCTGTGGTTAAAGATTCATTAACACCATGGCTAACAGTTCATTGATGCTGTGGTTAACAGTTCATTCATGCTGTGGTTAAAGATTCATTAACACCATGGCTAACAGTTCATTGATGCTGTGGTAAACAGTTCATTCACGCCGTGGTTAAAGGTTCATTAATGCCATGGTTTAGGGTTCATTAACACCATGGTTAACGATTCATTAACGCCCTGGTTAACGGTTCATTAACACTGTGGTTAAAGGTTCATTAACGCCCTGCTTAACGGTTCATTAACACTGTGGTTAAAGGTTCATTATTGCCCTGGTTAACGATTCATTAACGCCAAGGTTAACGGTTCCTTAACACTGTGGTTAAAGGTTCATTATTGCCCTGGTTAACGATTCATTAATGCCAAGGTTAACGGTTCCTTAACACTGTGGTTAAAGGTTCATTAACGCCCTGGTTAAGGTTCATTAACGCTGTGGTGAACGATTCATTAACGCCCTGGTAAACGGTTCGTTAATGCTGTGGTTAAAGATTCATTAACACCATGGCTAACAGTTCATTGATGCTGTGGTTAACAGTTCATTCATGCTGTGGTTAAAGATTCATTAACACCATGGCTAACAGTTCATTGATGCTGTGGTAAACAGTTCATTCACGCCGTGGTTAAAGGTTCATTAATGCCATGGTTTAGGGTTCATTAACACCATGGTTAACGATTCATTAACGCCCTGGTTAACGGTTCATTAACACTGTGGTTAAAGGTTCATTAACGCCCTGCTTAACGGTTCATTAACACTGTGGTTAAAGGTTCATTATTGCCCTGGTTAACGATTCATTAACGCCAAGGTTAACGGTTCCTTAACACTGTGGTTAAAGGTTCATTAACGCCCTGGTTAAGGCTCATTAACACTGTGGTTAAAGATTCATTAACGCCCTGGTAAACGGTTCATTAATGCTGTGGTTAAAGATTCATTAATGCCGTGGTTTAGGGTTCATTAACGTCATGGTCAACGGTTCATTAATGTTGTGGTTAACAGTTCATTAACGTTGTGGTTAAAGATTCATTAACACCATGGCTAACAGTTCATTGATGCTGTGGTTAACAGTTAATTAATGCCATGGTTAAAGATTAATTCACGCTGTGGTTAACAGATCATTAACACCATGGTTAAAGATTTATTTATGCCATGGTTAAAGGTTCATTGACACTGTGGTTAAGATTCATTAACGCCGTTGTTAACTGTTCATTAACGCTGTGGTTAAAGATTCATTAACACTGTGGTTAAAGATTCATTAACGCTGTGGTTAAAGATTCATTAACGCTGTGGTTAAAGATTCATTAACGCTGTGGTTAAAGATTCATTAACGCTGTGGTTAAAGATTCATTAACGCTGTGGTTAAAGATTCATTAACGCTGTGGTTAAAGATTCATTAACACTGTGGTTAAAGATTCATTAACGCTGTGGTTAAAGATTCATTAACACTGTGGTTAAAGATTCATTAACGCTGTGGTTAAAACTTCATTAACACTGTGGTTAAAGATTCATTAACACTGTGGTTAAAGATTCATTAACACTGTGGTTAAAACTTCATTAACACTGTGGTTAAAGATTCATTAACACTGTGGTTAAAGATTCATTAACGCTGTGGTTAAAGATTCATTAACGCTGTGGTTAAAGATTCATTAACACTGTGGTTAGAACTTCATTAACGCTGTGGTTAAAGATTCATTAACACTGTGGTTAAAGATTCATTAACACTGTGGTTAAAGATTCATTAACACTGTGGTTAAAGATTCATTAACACTGTGGTTAAAGATTCATTAACACTGTGGTTAAAACTTCATTAACACTGTGGTTAAAGATTCATTAACGCTGTGGTTAAAGATTCATTAACGCTGTGGTTAAAGATTCATTAACACTGTGGTTAAAGATTCATTAACACTGTGGTTAAAGATTCATTAACACTGTGGTTAAAACTTCATTAACACTGTGGTTAAAGATTCATTAACACTGTGGTTAAAGATTCATTAACGCTGTGGTTAAAGATTCATTAACACTGTGGTTAAAGATTCATTAACACTGTGGTTAGAACTTCATTAACGCTGTGGTTAAAGATTCATTAACACTGTGGTTAAAGATTCATTAACACTGTGGTTAAAGATTCATTAACGCTGTGGTTAAAGATTCATTAGCACTGTGGTTAAAGATTCATTAACACTGTGGTTAAAACTTCATTAACACTGTGGTTAAATATTCATTAACACTGTGGTTAAAACTCCATTAACACTGTGGTTAAAGATTCATTAACACTGTGGTTAAAACTTCATTAACACTGTGGTTAAAGATTCATTAACGCTGTGGTTAAAGATTCATTAGCACTGTGGTTAAAGATTCATTAACACTGTGGTTAAAACTTCATTAACACTGTGGTTAAAGATTCATTAACGCTGTGGTTAAAGATTCATTAGCACTGTGGTTAAAGATTCATTAACACTGTGGTTAAAGATTCATTAACACTGTGGTTAACGGTTCATTAACACTGTGGTTAAAGGTTCATTAACACTGTGGTTAAAACTTCATTAACACTGTGGTTAAAGATTCATTAACACTGTGGTTAAAGATTCATTAACACTGTGGTTAAATATTCATTAACACTGTGGTTAAAACTTCATTAACACTGTGGTTAAATATTCATTAACACTGTGGTTAAAACTTCATTAACACTGTGGTTAAAGATTCATTAACGCTGTGGTTAAAGATTCATTAGCACTGTGGTTAAAGATTCATTAACACTGTGGTTAAAGATTCATTAACACTGTGGTTAAAGATTCATTAACACTGTGGTTAAAGATTCATTAACACTGTGGTTAAAGATTCATTAACACTGTGGTTAAAACTTCTTTAACACTGTGGTTAAAGATTCATTAACGCTGTGGTTAAAGATTCATTAACGCTGTGGTTAAAGATTCATTAACACTGTGGTTAAAGATTCATTAACGCTGTGGTTAAAGATTCATTAACACTGTGGTTAAAGATTCATTAACACTGTGGTTAAAGATTCATTAACGCCGTCTTTAACAGTTCATTACAACTTTTTACACCCAGAGAATGGACCCTGATAAACCCAGAGAATGGACCCTGATAAACCCAGAGAATGGACCCTGATAAACCCAGAGTGGATCTATCATCATGACCTCACTGTTCTAATATGATAAAGAATACAATTTTTGTACAGTCAGATAAAGTTCATGGTGATTTTTATTCCTGTTAAAGACAGAAACTTACGGCGTTAACCTACGGCTACACACTTGGCCCTAATGGTGCCATCCAGTGGTTAGTAGTAAAAATTGCTCATTTACGGTGACAGTGATATATGATTTGCAGATTTGGCTTGAAAAAATCAAAAATGAGCAAAAATGCATATTGTTGTGCAGTTTAATACCAGACACATCAGCAGAACAAAAAATGGTTGTAGAACTCCAAAACAGAATGCTGGGAATGTAACTAAGGGTTAAATAATAATGGAAACATCTATGGAGTTTCCTCTAGTGCCAAATATGCTAATATGTCTGATATTTGGTGGCAAACTAAGATCCCATGATATGATACCAAACCCGATATCATAAAGTAAAGTCTCTTTCTGTTGGAGGATCAGTAATTGTGGTTCTAATGGTTTTAATGGGACATTTTTGGTCCCCAACAGCCTGAGTGGTACAAAAAGTCTACAGAGATTATTATTGACCTGTTAGAGGGTCTGATAGTAAAATTTCAACATTCTACTGAAAAACAATGTCAGAAATGTCTGTAGTGAGCCTTAACACAGAATAATCAACGATGAAAACAGAAAAGGACCAAAGATGGCCTCAACAGTCTGCCAGGGTTAATAATCATCAGCATTCAATAACAAAATGCGTCTAAAGTGATGCAGCTAGCTACAGTCCTCTCTTTGAAACCCCACACCAACACTGGGGTCCAGAGTCTGGCCTGAGGACCGTCCTCAAAGTTAACGACCATTAGACGTCATACCTGCTCTGTGAATAAACTTTAGATTTCAGTTTCATGTTTCACTCAAACCCAGCTCAAACTCTGAGACTGAGGCTCATACAGCCTCCAACAGTAGGATCTATAATCCAGACCTGTCTATCTGTGGTCCCCCCTCCTCACCTGCTTTAGGGATGTTTGATTTTAGGTTTAGCTCATGGTGTCTGCAGCAGACCTGCTTTAATCTGAGCAGGTAAAGACACCTGTCAATAATACACTCCTACAGATCAGCCAATAGAAATGATCAAAATAACAGGGACAGTTCCAACCTATGAACGTGGAATCTAGATGTTTAGTGGTAAAATGTGACCTGATCAACAGTAAATCCACAAGTTTACATCCTGGGGGGTTTGGGACTCTTTAACCATTCCTTATATGGTGTTTCCTGCTCTCTCCTTCCTCCAGGTAATGGGCTACTGGTACTTTGGCACCACCTGGTGCTCCTTCTACCTGGCTCTGGACATCCTCTTCTGCACCTCCTCCATCGTGCACCTCTGCGCCATCAGTCTGGACCGTTACTGGTCAGTGACTAAAGCCGTCAGCTACAACCGTAAAAGGACCCCGAAACGGATCAAAGCCATGATCAGCATCGTGTGGCTCATCTCCATCATCATCTCATCACCGCCGCTCCTCATGACGCAGCAGGAGGGCGCTCTGGAGCTGGAGGAGAACAAAGAGTCAAGTCATCAGGAGTGTCTCCTCATCAACCAGACTTGGTACATCCTGTCCTCCTGCCTGGTGTCCTTCTTTGCCCCCGGCATCATCATGATCCTGGTCTACTGTAAGATCTACCGCGTGGCCAAGCAGCGAGCTTCCACCGTCTTTGTGGCCAGGAACATGATGGAGCGGCAGCCGTCGCAGTCAGAGACATGCTTCGCCGCCAGGACCTTCCACAGGAAAGGGGCCGTCTGTGACAGATCGCCGTACGAGCTGGCAACCCCGCCCCCTGCCGACAGACTCAGCTCGTCTAATGTGGAAAGCAGCAGCAGTCGGAGAGGTGAGCTGGAGGACATCCACCTGGAGGAGAAGGACAGTGACGCTAAAAGCTCCTCCTCATCCTTCACCTCTGCTCTACGCTTCCCCCGGAGAGCAGGGGGAGGAGCCAAAACCGAGGAGAAGAGGGAGGTGGAGGCGGACAGACTGCAGCTGCCGCCCCCATCCTGCGCCTCCATATCCTGGGCTTCCTCCGACCTCCTCCTCCCGTCACCACTACCCCTCCGCAGCCGCCGGGCGTCACTGTCCCGGCAGAAGGTGGCTCAGATGAGGGAGAAGCGCTTCACCTTCGTGCTGGCCGTGGTCATGGGCGTGTTTGTCCTCTGCTGGTTCCCCTTCTTCTTCACATATAGCCTCCACGCCGTCTGCAGGGAGAAATGCGTCATCCCCGACTCGCTGTTCAACCTCTTCTTCTGGTTCGGGTACTGCAACAGCTGCCTGAACCCCATCATCTACACCGTGTTCAACCGGGACTTTAGGAGGGCCTTCAAGAAGATCCTGTTTGAGACTCACAGAGCCACGTGACACTGAGCATGTGCAAGCGTGTCTGAATGCTGCTTTTCACTGTGCTGTCACAGCGACATTAAAGGGCTCGTCATACGCTCTGAGTGTTGATTCCTTATTAAACTGCAGCTCATGGTTTACATGACCCTGTTTCTGCTCTCTGGGCCGGGCTGTGGTCAGAGTCCTACAGGATCAATCAGGGAGGTTTTTACCCTCAGACAGACCGATTAACCCCTCCTTTATACTGACATGTGGTTATGGAGGAAGCCAACCAATCAGCTAACAGGATAGCAGTCATACATCCATCAGCTTCACAATAAATATGCAGTCAGATCTTCTTGGCAGTTTGAAGTACATTCATTCACTCAAAGCTGGTGAAGGTGCAGAAACAAAGGACATCTTCATGCAGCAGCAGAGAAGTGCAGACGGGGGGCAGGTAGTGATTTCTGCATAACTCAGGGCTGAAAGGCCATGTTTAGAGCTGTTTATGACTGCGCCAAGTGTAAGAAGTGTGGGAATAAAAACCATTCATAATCCTTAAGCTGCTCTGAAGTCCTGAAAGTAGTCAAATATTCAGCAAACAGAAGTTTAAAAGATAAACTCACAGAGAAACGGCAGCAGGCTGGAATTAAAATCCTCCCTCTAAAGCACTGATCATCAACTGGCGGCCCAGGGGCCAAATCAGGCCCCTCAAAGCTTCCTGTCTGGCCCCCAAAAGATCACTAAATTCAGAAAAGGAGGAAAAGAAGATGTGGTGGTTTTAAGAGTATCTTTTGGCTTTGAATGTCTGCAGCTGTCAAATCCACCCCCAGAACAATTAATATTCAAACAGTTTTAGGATGACTTCACATTTGATGTTTTTACAGAAATCCACTTGCCAGCCATTATTAGTAAATATTAAAAATGTGTTAAAACTGGCAAAATGTCCACATAAAATGGTGAAAAGGGGTCAGACAGTGGCAAATAAAAGGGGCAAAAAGTAAATCAAAAATGGCTGAAACGTGTTAAAAATGGTGACCAAAGTAATGAAAAGTGGCAAAAAGAGGCAAAAATGGAAAAAGGAGGGCTAAGAAAGGCAAGAAAAGTGGTTAAAAAGAGTTAAAGAATGGCAAAAAAGTTGGGTTACAGAGGCAAAAATGGTCAAAAAGTATCAAAAATGGGTTTAAAGTGTCAAAAAGGTGAAAAATAGCCAATGGGAAAGTAGTAAAACTGCAGGGAAGTGGGTTAAAGAGAGATTAAATAGCAAAAATGGGTTAAACGTGGCAAAAAATGTTGCAGAAATGGAGCAGTGAAGTTGTGAAAAGTGTTAAATATGAGTTCACATTGGTGCTAAATCAGAATTCTGAGGGCCAGTTCTCTGGGATTTTCAGGAGCCAATCCTGTTGTCAGGTCTGTCTCCTGGTCTACAGCGTTACATATTGGGATAGATCTCACTGGTAACGCCTCAAAATGTCCTGTGTTTTGAAAGAAAATACTAACACTAATAAAATAATTTGTTAATCAGGACAAAATATAGATTTAATTTTTCTTTATTTGGAAGTCCGTCCCCCGGAGACTCTGTCAAGAATAAATCTGGCCCTTGTGCAGATGGACTTGATGAGCCCTGGTCCAAGGCCTGGGTGAACTGGTCCTGTACGATCTGTTTTCACAAAGCAGTGGAGTTTGGTTCAGTCCACTTGTGTCCTGGATTAGCTCTTTAATGATCCAGTCCAGGCTCTCTTATAGTGACAGGAAAGGCTGGTTCACGAACGGCTCATCATTTCATGCTCTCTCACCCCACCAGGTTTACACCTCTGATAGAACGCCACCGTTTACATACGATACGCGACTAAATGTGTTAAAGGGGGTCAGCCAGCCCCTTGGCTCAGTCCTAGACTTCTCTAGACCCTTGTCTCCCTTCATCTTGCTACCTGTGTAGTAGGACTGAGTAACTGTGATCTGGATCGCCTCCTCTCCAGATCAGTTCAACTTTGGTAAAAATCACTTTTTCATGAAGGAAAAGAAACGCCAGTAATATATTAACCCATTGTTCTCTGACTGGGAACCAGCCTATCAGCTTCAAGCTTTTAGAGATGGATCAGACTGATGACAGACATGGAATCTGGGCAGTACATCATCTTTGAAAGGTTTAAAGGGGACATATTATGCAAAAATCACTTTTTCAGGCTTTTCTAGCTGATGCTGATTTGTGCCCCTGGCCTGTCCACAACCCCCTCAAGTACCAGAAACATCCATCCCCTCCCCTCTCTTTCTCCACCTTTCAGATAATGTGTGCTGAAACAAGCAGATGTTCCCCTCATGATGTCATGTGGGGAGTTAGCCCCGCCCCTAGGTTCAGTTGGCCTTCCCTGCTCACAAGAAAGTTCTTCCCTCCTCTCCTGATCCTCCTCTCGATCAGGAGAGCCACATCCATTTCATGAAAGAGGCGGGGTCAGACAGCACAGTAACATTTAAAGCACAGGGCTGAAACAGAGGAGTTTTTAGACATGCAGAAATCAACATGAGTGTTTCCTCTTCAACAAACTTCACAGGCATGCTTTAGGGCCTCTGAGACCAGTATAAACTAGTCTTAAAGGGGTAAAATATATCACCTTTAAGCCTCCAGGTCAGGACTTGACCCAGGAGAAACTGATGGTTTAGCAGAAGAGAGGAGGGCCATGCTGTGATCAGCTGTGGGTGAGGGGCAGCCAGCCTTAGATGAAACCTGAACATGTTTATTTGTCAGGTCAGAGAGGCTCATAATGATGCTGGGGTAGCTGATGGATGCTGATGAAGATGGTTTAGTGAAGGCCTCACACGGGGCACCAATAACGTTAAGACTTGATCTGTTGTTGTTATCATTAAAATATGAAAAATCAGCATTTCTGTCAGACATACCGATCACTAAATAAAGTCATTCATCTGGATTTATGAACAAGAGCTGGAGCAACCACTCTAAAACCATTATACACCCTCTACAAACAATCACTGACAACTCTGGATAAAAAACCAAGGAACCACCATTAACCCTCTGGTGTCCTACAGATTACTGCCTCATTTTCCTCCTAGTGTGCAGAAATGCACAGGGGAGTTATTACTGTAAATAAAAAAGTTATATTAGTTTATTTTTAATTGTTTATTTTTTTCTTGTTTCATCACCTTGTGCCATTAACAAAAATACCAAATGCTCAATAACTGTCAATCTTTTAACCCTTTAACTGCCATGTTTGTAATGTAAACAAACACAATTTTTGATGAAAACACACAAATTGATTATTCTGCAGATACTACACTGAAAGTGAATAACGTATTCATGGCTGACTGCAGCCTGGCATATGTCATTGATTAGTAGCATCATTGGTTAAAATACATTATTAGTTTTTCTGTGAGGTCAGTTTTTCTAAAATACTCATGTTTTTCACCCTTCTGCACAAAAAATGCACACCTTTAAATCATGCTATAAATATCATACATTTAAAACTGTTTTACTGTTATTAATTATATTTTTCTGATTTAAGGTCAGCCCTAACCATAAATGTCAAATACTCATTCATTTTAATTTTTAACCCTTTAAATGCCATGTTTCATTGATGTCGCTGCATTTTTAGATGCAAAACACACAAAAAGTAATTTTTTGCAAGTAACTACATGAAAATGAGAGAACTTATTTTCTGATGATTGCACAGACACACTCACAGACTCACACACTGATCTGCACTGAAACAAAACCTCAGAGAGTGAGTGTGAAGGGGAGCAGAGGGCAGTATAACACTGAACTCTGGTGGAGAAAACATGGATTTCCTGCCCTCGCCCATATATGGTAAAAGTGACGTCACAGGGTAAAAATACGGTCCAGGTGCAAATGTAAAGCCCCAACTCTCAAATAAAGCCCAGAAACCAGAACATGCATGATTCATGCTTTAATGGTGCATGGATCTAAAGACAGCAGGGATATTAACGCTATAAAAAGGTTTATTTATGTTGGGCTGGTTGTTGTGGCCGGGACAGAATTTTGAAAATTTTGAAAAAAAAAAAAATGAACAAAAAATACAAAACATGATCATATTAATTGTGAGAGAGGACAAAGTTTTAAAAAAATATCAACTAAGTGCACTTTTGGCACAAGGGGTACCAGAGGGTTAAGAAATCTAACTCCATGACCTTTGACAGTTTTCTGTGTTATGCAGACAGGTGCCTGATGTATCAATTCATGACCAGGCTCCACCACCACTGAAACGATGTGTGTTACTCTGCAGGGACAGTCTTAGGGAGGCCAGGGCATCAGCCAGAGGAGACTGCTCAGCTAAACTCAGGAAACCTGTGTGTGGACAGGCTGCATTCTCAGAGCAGCAGAAAAGTGGAGCTCAGTTCCTCCCCTGTCAGAGACTGTACAGGCCTCAGTGTTTGTGAAGGTAAACTGTAATCATGGCTCATGGGATCACTGATTAATCCTCTGAATGCATCAGTCTCAGAGACAATGAAATGTCATTTTAAAGCTGTTATTAGTGATGGACTGTTGTTGAGTATGTATGGTTTTAAATGCTAGTATGTTTGTTTTTATCATTTCTATTCTATATTCTTTTACATCTCCTGCTCTGAGACCACAGATGAAAATTAGCTTTATAGCTAACTCTGGCTGACAGTTTTGTTCTGCATGGCCTCTGTCAAATAAATAAAATTAAAACACCAGGGCACCACCCTGAACACCAGATATTAAAGTCAAAAAGGAGCATCAGTCTAAGAGTTTAATGTTTAATACAATATTTACATTCATGAATCTCCGTATTTGAATGAACAGAAGAATGTAGCTGTGATGAAGATGACAGTGGTGATGATGGTGGTGTAGGTGTGATGAAGATAAAGATGATGATGATGAAACAGGGTCTCCTAGCTCCGTCTGTGCTCTGCATCATCTCCCATGGTAATAAGAGGAAAACATCCTCAGGCACAGTTCTCTCTCTCTCTCTCTTTATCGTTCTCTTTTTCTCTCTCTCTGTCTTTATGTCTCTCTCTCTCTCTCTTTATCGTTCTCTTTTTCTCTCTCTCTGTCTTTATGTCTCTCTCTCTTTATCGTTCTCTTTTTCTCTCTCTCTGTCTTTATGTCTCTCTCTCTCTCTCTTTATCGTTCTCTTTTTCTCTCTCTCTGTCTTTATGTCTCTCTCTCTTTATCGTTCTCTTTTTCTCTCTCTCTGTCTTTATGTCTCTCTCTCTCTCTCTTTATTGTTCTCTTTTTCTCTCTCTCTGTCTTTATGTCTCTCTCTCTCTTTATCGTTCTCTTTTTCTCTCTCTCTATCTTTATGTCTCTCTCTCTCTCTCTTTATCGTTCTCTTTTACTCTGTCTTTATGTCTCTCTCTCTCTCTCTTTATCGTTCTCTTTTTCTCTCTGTCTTTATGTCTCTCTCTCTCTTTATCGTTCTCTTTTTCTCTCTCTCTGTCTTTATGTCTCTCTCTCTTTATCGTTCTCTTTTTCTCTCTCTCTGTCTTTATGTCTCTCTTTATGTTCACTGTAAAAAATGTCCGTAGAAAATACGGCAAAAGACTGTCAAATAGCAACAGTAAAAGACCGTAAAACAAATAAACATATATTACTGTATAAAATACACAGAATTGCTGTAAATCAAGCAACGGTATGAAACATAAATATTTACAATTAAAGTACGTAATAATTACAAAATTGTACCGTTTAAACGAAAGAAGATTGTGAAAATAAAGGAAAAATACTGTAATCTTCAAGACGGGCAATTACTCTAAAAATTACAGTAGTATTTTGTTAAAATTACAGACTTTTCTCTCATGTACATTTAAATTCACAGTAAAAATCTGTGAAAAAAATTGCAATCACATACCGTAATTTTAGCAGGGACAAGAGGTTAAAAAAACTGCATGATCAGGAAAGTTCTGTAGAAAATACAGTAAAAACCTGTCAACCTGCAAAACCTGTGAACAAGCACCAATTTGTTGTTATGTTCACATTTGTTTCTCAGTGCTACACCACATGATGCTGCCTTGTGAAATAAACGGACAGTTACAGTTAATATGAAAACCTTATTGAAACAAGAATGGTACCAAAAATCATTTTGTTTGTTCTTAATTTGATGGATGAAAGTGGTCAATTATTTTAGTTTAACTGATTTATTGGAAAAGAATGATGTTAATTGCTCTCACAAAGAATGCCATTGCATTTGTAAAGCCATTCCACTTCCTTTAATGCATCTAACACAAAATACATTGATGTACTTTAATGTTTCAGTCAATCTTCCAGAACTAAAATTGGATGACACATATTACTGATAGGAAATATAACAAGGTAATTGGAAAGAACTATTTTATATATACATAGAGAGAGAGAGAGAGAGAGAGAGAGAGAGAGATACATACTGTATATATAATATGTATATAATACAGTTGAATATATAGTATATACATTATATAAATACAATAGTTATTTTTACTGGTTAAATAACTTAAACATGAATGCAAATAGAATGACAAGAAACCCTCCATAATCAGTTTTAAAAATGAATGTGAACTGTACATATAGTCTATCAAATTGATTTCTAAGGGGAAAAAAATTCTTAAAAAAAAAACAATATGAAACCATGGTTTAGTTTCTGAAATTTTAATTTACTTCTCATACCTTATGTAATTTAATCTAAACTTCTCTTTACCTGTATGTGGGGTTATTTATGTCAAGAAAATACGTTTTGTTTCATGTGCCAATGCTGTATTAACTATTGGAATCTGTTCAATAAAGTTGTATCAATATAAAAAATAAATATATAAAAATAATTTTGAAAAACTGTTTCCCGTCGCCATTCAACCCTGTCTACACAGGAACGTTTTCTATTCTGTCTGTACTAGAACAGCGATTTGGGTGTTTAAAATGGAACAATTTGGAAACGAGCTCCAGAGTGAACAGTTTTCAGTCACCTCCCTCCATGTACACAAACAGTGCTGCTTTCTCGAAATACGTTTGCGCACTGTGGTTGCAGTCAATTGCCATGCGCGAATACGGCTTCGCGCAGGCGCGGGGAAAGAAGGACCTTATACGCATGCGTGTGTGGTTCGTTGGAAAATCAAACCGCCAACGGCTGCCTGGTACACTACAGCGCTTTCGTGTCTTCTGTGGTCTCGTTCTGTGGACTCTATTTCATAGAGTTGCTGTCTGCTCGTAGAACGGGCTGCAAACGAAGATGGAATACAAAGCAGGACATTGGCGTGTATTAATTCGACGTCACCCGGAGCATCAGCCTACGAGCTATTGGTAAGGTATGTAGAACTTCTTTTGTCGTAGTGTCAAATATTTCTTGAGTTCTTTTCATTCAGTAACACCACGTGTTTATAGGTAGAAGTTAAATGGGTCAGGAGGCATTTTGTTTCAGTTCTAGACCAGCCAACATTGCTGTTTGATTTGTATTTTTTTCTGTCATTTCAGCGTGGAGAACGTTTAACACTTGCTGTGTTGGGGTCCATAAGTGAACCCCAAGCTCAGAGCTAACTCCGCCCACTTCAGACTTTTGAAAAATGCACAAAAAATGGGCGGTTGGGTACTGGGAACACTGGGAAGAGGGTAAGAAAAAGGACGGAGTTTTCCAGATGAGGTGGGAGTGACCGTGAGGACCGTGATGTCCCCTAGCCAAAAAGTGAGAGTCCCGCCGCAGCACTGATGCTTCAGAGCGACCTAAGGTGAAGGATTTTTCCCCTTCAGAGTCATATTCATATCTGTGTTCAGAGTCACATTCATATCTGTGTTCAGAGTCACATTCATATCTGTGTTCAGAGTCATATTCATATCTGTGTTCAGAGTCACATTCATATCTGTGTTCAGAGTCACATTCATATCTGTGTTCAGAGTCACATTCATATCTGTGTTCAGTCACATTCATATCTGTGTTCAGAGTCATATTCATATCTGTGTTCAGAGTCACATTCATATCTGTGTTCAGAGTCATATTCATATCTGTGTTCAGAGTCACATTCATATCTGTGTTCAGAGTCATATTCATATCTGTGTTCAGAGTCACATTCATATCTGTGTTCAGAGTCATATTCATATCTGTGTTCAGAGTCCCCTGAGGCAGGCTTTCCAGCTTATTCCTACCCTTCCATGAATATGGGCGCAACATCCGCTCCGTTCTATCTAAATGGGACTTTGCATAGAAACGAGATGCTAAACGTGACTATTAAAGCAATTTTAATACCAAACTACATAAACTTAGACTGCTTCACCTCAAAGTGGATAATATTATTATTATTTCTCTAGCCTCTACTGGAGAGTTCAAATTGATGACATTACTTTAGATAACCTACACGGGCATATATAGCTAACTTTATTAGCTTTATATCAGTATAAAAAGATACATTTCTAGTTTGTGGAGTTGCTGAAATTCTCATTTTACAAACTAATCCCTCTAAAATATGGGAATTATATCTATAAAATTATCCATGACTCAAGTTGCCAGCTCTTCAGTTTGGTAAATGTCAAGTTTTGTATTAAGAATTAATGATAAATTAATACTAAAAGAATCACATCCCCGATGCACTTAGACAGTGGACAGCATGCTGTGAGAGACATATTTAACTTTGTCATAATATTAGTACCATGAACATAGCAGCAGGTACTGAGCATTACAGAAAATATGATTAAAAAATTTCAGCTCATTGATTTAACAAAAATGAAGCAGTATTTATTACAGCAAATATTTATTTATTTCAGAACAACCACTGTTGACACTAAATCACTTTAGTAAGCCTTTGGAAAAATCATGTTTTTGCTATTATTGTTACTGTACTGGAAGTTCCACTTCCATTCATAGCTACAGTAGACCCCCAGGAATAATGTGGTATCCTCCTTATTTACTTATCTACAGCTTATAATACAAACAATGTGAACATGTGATAACAAAAATATAAATATTTACAAATTCCAGAAGAATTCCTATTGAAACAACTGTTGTTCTTTGTTAGCGTCCATAGTTAGGTGCTGTACTAGAATACATGTATTTAATGTAGCCTACTTCCGTTTTGGCACCGGAAGTTTCGCCCATATTCACATTTACAGTAGCAGCCCCAGGAATAAGGGGGATAGTGTGGTGGTGGACTGTGGTGGTCCTGGGCACTACCTGTTGGCTCCAGCACCTCCTAAATGCACAATGGGGATATGTGCACGTCAGTGTCATGGCACTAAAGATTTAATAGCTCACTTGATTTTTGCAGGATGCCACAAAGCTCAAGATTCAGAGAGGACAGTTGGAGGGCTGCTCAGAGGACATAAAGGGTATGGTGTTTCCCCTTCTCTCCTGTTTCGACAAAAAAGAAGACAACCTCTTTTGCCTTGTTGAAACATTCTTGCCAGATGGGGTACCAGTGGAAAGCCTGCCCCATGTATTGTTTTTTGTAGTAAGTGGATCTCAGAAACACTTTAAAGACTCATTTGGATGGTAATGGATGATTTGCTTGTAATTCTTTTCTACTTTTATCATCCTCCCAGGAGCCTCTTGCTAGGCTTCAAGGCAGCTCATGCTATGCATTGACCAGCATTGGGATCCACTCAGGAGTTCCTACAGAGGTAATAATTTTTCCTCTTTAGAGGTAGTTATGTGGTATAGTGTAATGCTGGCAAAATGTTTTATTTCCTTCCAGCCGTGTGCATCATATGATACAATATCAGTTATTTTTATAACTGTGTTGTATCACCTGTAACAGCTGCTATCCTGAGGAAGACGGTTCAGGACAATAAGAGCCAAAACTAACAGACTGAAAACAGCACATATCCCAGAGCAGTTGCAATAATAAACTAGAAAAGCACTCAGAGAGCGCAGACCTCCGCCATTAGCCCTATCTCCCAATAGTGAAGAGTCCTTTAAAAATTCCTAGATCCAGACGATGATCTGGATCAGTCCCAAAATCAAATCAGTTCTTCCTTTTGCCATTTCTGACATTTCCTGGAAATTTCATCAGAATCTATCCATAACTTTTTGAGTTATGTTGCCAACAAACAAACTAACAAACCCTGCGATCACATAACCTCCTTGGCAGAGGTAATAATAATTGCACTGAATGGAACTGTGCAAAATTTCGTTGTACTTGTGTACAATGAAAATAAAGATTCTGGTTCAGATTTTTAGGTTTGATAGTAAACAAATTTTCAAATTTAAAAAACAAGAAAAAAAAATAGATGTGCAGCATTTTTTCTAAACTGTTGTGAGCAGAAAAAGCGCAAGGGCAAGCAAGATGACATACAGAGCTGTGGGATCAACACACACTCTAAGTGGAGAGGGTAGCACCAGTCACAGCTTAGTGTTGATTTTAGAAGAACATATAAACACAGCAACACCCGTCTGATAACTGCTTGACAGCTGGATCACTCTACATGTATGTCTGCATTTTTGTCTGCTGTAGCTTCTGCCACAAAACACAAGGGATGTGACAAGACATTCA
This sequence comes from Cheilinus undulatus, assembly GCF_018320785.1. Lineage (NCBI taxonomy): Eukaryota > Metazoa > Chordata > Actinopteri > Labriformes > Labridae > Cheilinus > Cheilinus undulatus. The sequence continues at coordinate 469,599 of NC_054865.1, forward strand.
GCTCACGGGACAAGAAGAGATTGGGTCCACTCCTTTTTGAGTGAATTCAAAAATTGATAGTACTTTGCAATCAGTGCATACATAATTGTTCAAAACTTCTAAGTTGACATGATTTGGTGCTTTACCTTGTCTTTCTATTTTTCCTTACTCTTTTTTAAGGTCCTGTTTCTTCTGCTAGTAGTGACTAGGACTCCATTACTTTATACTGTCTCCGGTATTCCACTCTTCTAAAAAGACGCCAGTTATCAAGGATTAATAATGGTAAGCCTTGCACAGCATTTGTACATACCTCAATAGATTATTTAGATTAATCTTTCTTTAAGCAACATGAAGCCATTTTATGTTTATTTTTTATGTAGTTTACACCAAGCACTGCATTAATCTGGTCATGTAGAAATACCCAGAATACTGCCATGCCACTGCTTTGTCCAGCTTGTTCTCAGTGTTCTGATGATCACACCATATGGGGCCAATACAGTTTTCTGTGTGAGTCATATGTTTTCATTATGATTGATTTAAAATTCAGCGCCCATCATCTTTGTTACAGCAAAATCCTTTTGTACCCCAAAGCATTTAGGTGAGTGTACCCATTAGGCCCACCAAAATCTAAGTTCACGTGTTTTCATAGATACTAAGATGGTTTATAAACATGATCATTTGTTAGAATGAAGGATTAATCCCTCATTTGAAGGTATATTTATTTACTTATGCATATTTTAAAGAACAAATTAAAGAAATGTTATGAATAAAGTCAAAAGTCTGGCATGGCCTTAATTGGTACCTAAGTACCATTTAAGCCCACGTGTGTTCCAAATAAGCCCACAACCATGTTTATTGACAGAAATTAAAAAAATTATTACATTTTTCAAGTAGTAAACATATTAATTCAGTAACATGTTATACATGTTAAACACAATTTAGTTTTTGAACTTAGATTTAATGTTTGGCTGTCACAATGATGATTTTAGGACAGTTGCTGTAATTCCTCTTTTTTGTTGGCATTTTTCTCACTATAAACAAATAATTATGCAAAATTAACTGACATAACAATTCTTCTGGTCAGTGTGTGATCTGTGATGTACTTGTGTTAATGAAGTTAGTATAACAACATCCAACATGATTACAGCGAAAAGCTATCAAACCTCAAAATTTCATTTTTTTCTATTGAAACACATCAGATGGGCTTAAATGGAACACACTGGGCTTACATGGTACTACAGTGACTACCAGGGAAATGAAGATAATATGTTCTCACCAAAATTAAACAAATGTTTAAAGAAATGCCTGTAGCCTAAATATGCTGTAAAACTTGCCATCACAGTTATTCCTCTTCTGCCAAACTTTCTGAATTATCAAGGAATTCTTGTTCAAAGTTTTATGTAAGATTTATGTAAAATGAATAAGAAAACACTTAGTTTGTGTACTTATCATTTTTAATCCTTAAGCAGTGTATCTATCAGTAGGGCTACATGTATTGACTAGTGATTCGCTCGCTACGTTAGCTAGCATGACTCATCTTTTCACATAAAACTAAATAGTAAGAAATGACGAAAACTACTTGTTTATACACAAAAAACAAATCAGTAATCTCTCAAATTACATAATATGAATGTATCTACCAAGTCAGTGGCTGAAAATAGTTGAAAAGAGGTTTTTCTGAGGGGTCCCAAAACAAAGTTTTGAGGTGACTTTATCTGAGCCTCCTTGAGACTGCACAAATGTAGGCGAGGCTTTTTCAGTATCGACAAATGTGATTGGTGTTAAACAAAAACTGACATTTAATTAAGAAATTGTGTGATTGGAAAAAATAATGTATAACATTAGACAGGCCGCTCTTTTTTTTTTTAAATTGACTTCAAAGTTGCAAGTCGGCTTAAATGGTGCCTGGGCTTAATGGGTAGGCTTACCCTAATACAATACAATAATAACTTTATTCATCCCCGAAGGGAAATTAGATAGAAATTATATATAAAATTATATATTATATTTACATGTAAAAGCAAATTCTATATTTATTTGGGTGGTCTTACAAGTAAATATATATATAAAGAGCATAGTTTGCAAATATTTATCTTGTGGTTCAACTACCTAAAATCACAATATAACCCTTATGAATGGTTCATACCAAGGTCTTTTGCTAACACTTGTGGTTTGGGCTATTGTGTGTAGCTTTAAATCAGTGTTAATTTAAATCGACTAAAACTATGACTAAAAATGTTCATCGACAGCTTTGTTTTCCATGACAAAAACTAGACTAAGACTAACAAAAATAGATCTGTGATGACTAAAACTGACAAAAACTAAGTTTAGTTTTTGACTAGAATGTAATGTAGCTTTCATCGGACATTCAAAATCCATGATATCTCTCCACTGTGGGTAATTCTGTCAAAAAACAATGCAGCTGTAGCTCTTCTGTCTCTCAGCTGTAGAAAGCAGGGACCCCAGGTTTGGCAGGGTGCAGAGAACATCCCACTATGACTTGGTACCAGATTTAAGCAAGACAATAAATGCTTGGACTAAAAGTAAAACCTAAAATGTGAGGACTTTTATGTACTAAAACTAAATCGTAATAAATAACTAAAATGTTACTGAAACTATAATTCATTTCACTTAAAGACTAAAACTAATACTAAAATTAAAAATATCTGCCAAAATTAAAACTGCTTTAAATAATGACATCAATTCAAATTTATGTTTAGTTTTTACAGCAATAGCTATGTCACTTTTTTGTGTGGGTCCATATCTTCTTGGATATGTGAAGGAGGGGGGAGCTCAGTGGATACAAGCCTGGGCACCACAGCTCTAAACTATAAAGGAAAAGCAAATTGCAATTAATATGTCATAACTGTCTCATTATAATCAATAAGGGAAAAAGTAATTGGCTGTTGTTAGGTGATTGCTGACTTAATAGCTAGCACTTGTGGGTACATTTGCGTTTCTTCACCATATTCTATTATAGAAATGATCTGTATGTACTGTACACACTGTTTATTTTATTCTGTTGTGCTGATTGTAAGCATGGCTTATTAGAGCCTAGTTTTCTCAAATTTACATCCGTGTAGGCATTAAACTGAAGCACTGAATCACTCTAACTTTGTTTTGTATATGTACTTCCTGCAGAGAGGATGGAGCCAGTCCAAAGTAGAACACCTGATGAACTGTGCTCGAGTCTTCAAGAAGATGAAGTTTCTTGGCCATGTGAAGCTTCCCAAGTGGAAGGCCTTCTTCAGTCAAGACTGGACTCATTACTCTTGAATCATTTAGGGGCAAGTGACTTTGTTTCATCTTCATGCATTACACCAAGGACTACCTGTCATACATATGGACACAAGCTTTTTCTTCCAAGATCTA